>NW_005370134.1:0-7523 GCF_000412655.1 Myotis brandtii
TATTTTAGAAAGAAAGACATAGGTTGCTATTTAAGATGCGTTACTGAAAAATATGACTAACTGACTTTCAAACAACTGATACAAGCATTCTATTCATCAATTTCTGGCCACTTTATGGCTTTAGTAATAAATCACACAATTTTACAATCCATCTTCTAATTTGGCATTCTCCCAGCATTTACTTCTAAAACATGGTTACTGAAGATATTTTCAAAACAAATACCATTTCAATCATCTGTCTATATAATATACACTTACGCTTCTATTAGCTCAATTTCTACTTCAGTTTTCCTCTCTTGCTGTCACTTTCCATTTATGGGCCTCTAGTTTTTAATATGTAATGTTTTGGGATTTTATACCTACTATTTTTACTTTATTTGCATGTTTTAGAACCACAAAGATCAGAGATAGCTTAAAATATTCATTTCAATAAACACACATTTGTTGCAGTGATAGCTTATATTTGCAAAAGATATGGTTGATGATTATACAGAATCCTAGTATAAATTATGTAATTTCTAATTTATGTATTAGTTTAATATTATTTTCTTTATGCAAATAAGTATTTCGGTCCATCATTTATAGTCTCCTAAATAAGGAAGTTATGCTTAAATCATTATTTAATTTTTGTTATATATTCAATATAATTTTCTTTATTTTAGTCCATAAATTGCACAGTCCTAAGTAGAAAATATAAACTCATTTTTATTCTATAGATTGGGTTTATGTGTAATATAGTATGTTTCTCTTGCATATGAATTTCTAGATGTCAATGTCTGATTAGAGAAAATGTGAACTAGAAACAAAATGTGCTCAAAGAAATTTAGAGCATTTAGTTCTTTATTTTTATTTTATTAAGGAAATATGTTTATCTGGACTTATATAGGATATTGGGACTTCTACAAGGAATATAGAAATGGAGATAAAGGGATTCTGTTATGTTGTTTGTATATGTGTATAAATGCACATATAAATTTTAAAAACCTCTATATTGATGAGTATAGAGAAATTATAACATATCCTTACAGATAACACTTTATGATTTGTCTATTTGAAAACATTACACTTTTAAGAAAAGCAAAACTATGTAACAGAAGTAAGAAACTGAGAAAACATATTTCAGAAAGCTAAAACTGAAAAGAAAGTACAAATTGATGGTACATATATTATGACACAAAGATGAGGCCAAGTTTGTACTGTCTAACAAGGAGAATCATAGAATTAGAAATCATATGATTTTCTTTATTGCCACAGAGGGAAGAGTGTACTTATTTACCATCACCTCACAACCCAAAAGACATCCAAGTAAAACTGAGAGTAATAAAAATAACCAAATGTCAGGTGAAGCTAATATCGGAGAAATGTCCAAGATCAATGAACAGTTTGCTTCAGGAAAAAAAAAATTCTACCAGTTAGAAGCAAATAATGGGACAGCAACTGGAAGACAATAAATGATCAAGTAACATCACTATAAAGAAAAATAGTAAGAAAAAACAGATGAAATAATGTGAAATTATCAATTAAGTACAAATATGAATAAGTAAAATTATTGTTAATGTGTTTAGAAAATCTCTCCTCATATTTTCCTAAACTTTATTACATGGATTGTGAATGCTCATAAAATATATAGCTGTTTAATAGCCATACAAACTACAATAAGGCCTTACGTAATGTCTTTGGTAGGTTCTCTAATATTAAACAAAACAACATATCGCAAAACAAATTTTACAATAGGCTGTTTGACATAAGCAAGAGTTAAGTTTCTACAGAATCTCATCAATGTTATAACAAAACAATTTTGAATGAAATGAAGTTATTTTAGGACCTGTTGTATGCTATTTCAGATTTTGTTAGATTCAAGCATATCAGTACTTTCAATTTTGAAAAATAATATTATGAGTTTAATATATATATTTTCACATATAAATTATTTCAAATAAACAAATATTGGTAAAAATGTATTTTTGTTAAATTTATTTGGGTGACATTCGTCAACAAGAACATACAGGTTTCAGGTGTGTGTTTTTATGTTACAAGATCTGTATATTGCACCGTGTGCTCACAACCCAAAGTCAAATCTTCTCCTGTCACCATATATTAGGACACCATTTATGTATATAAATTATTTCAAATAAACAAATAGTGTAGAAACTTAAATAGATCTTCAGATTACGTTAAAATGATTTCAAGAAACAATTCGTTTTCTGATAGTGAGTTATGTGTTTATCAAAATGATAATTTGAGTATTCACATTCAAAGGTTATGAAGCAGTAGTGAATAAAAAAGAAATGCAATATCTTACAAATATTTAAAAAATAAATCTTATATAATAAAAACATAATTTTATTACCTGTATAGATAGTAGAGATTGAGTATAGATATTTATAGTCTTTGCATGTGGAAGTATATTATTAGTATGGATTTGCATGCATGTTTAAATATGTTGTTTAAAAATAATTGGTTTTATCTCAAAGTTTTAGTTTGAAATAATAATGTGTTACCAAATGGCAGAGCCGTACTTTTTTTTTTAGGTCTTTTCTGCTTTCTGAAATTATCTGCATTTTCTAAGTGTTACAGCTACTGTAACACCCACATATTATAAAACTATTTGTGTACCATATAAAAATTATATGACTGAAACAATTAATTCATTTTGCCATATACTTAATTGTTCTAGAGTACAACAGATAAATGATTTTTAAAATGAGTTTTCATATGTAAGTATGTGGTATAAACATGTTGAGCAACAGCTTTGGGATATTTCCTCCTTTTACTAGGAAACACTGGCTGACAGTAGAAAACAAGTGTGGGACTGGTTTTATTCTTCATGCATAAGAGGAACAGTAAATAAAATATTTCTGAGCCCAAAGTAGTGTGTTAGTTTTATAATTTCCATCACATGAAAACTTACTCGTGCTGTTAAATCTAAATACTTTAATATTTTCTTTGAATTTATTCAATATCTTATACCTGAGGACACAAGGAGAAACTGAGTTGGTCATTAATTCTCTGTAGTTAAATACAAATTTTATAGATTGTTCATTATTTATATTGCCTTTAATTCTCAGGTAAATGTGAATTGAGTTATTATATAGTTTCAGTATTATCATTCACTATTAATTTCAAAGATGTTTGCACATTAATATAATTCTGTATCTCTGTAACCTAAATGTAAGATATTCAATTTGTTATCTACTAGAAACATAAAATTTCATTTTTTTCAATATCATCAAAGTGAAAGTTATTAGTAAATTCCAATAGCAAAAATATCGCATGTGTGTTTGATAATTTAGCTAACTGCTATTATGTAAATATATTACAAATTATATGTAGAAGAGCAAAATACTGTATATATGATCTATGGTAGGGGCCATAATTTGTGTCCTTGTGTATCTTTAGTTTTACTATTCTACCATAGATCATATATACAGTATTTTGCTCTTCTACTAGAAAAACTAAAGATACACAAGGACACAAATTATGGCCATATCCTGAGGTCTGTATATGGGTGATCATATACTCTTAAATGAAGAATAAAAATCATTCCTCTATCACTAGGGAAGCAAGACATTATTTTTTGTTGTTGTTTGTTTGTTTTTTAAATATATTTTATTGATTTTCTTGTGTATCTTTAGTTTTACTATTCTACCATAGATCATATATACAGTATTTTGCTCTTCTACTATAATTTATAATATATTTGCATAATAGCACTTAGCCCGCAACCAAGGTACATGCCCTTGGCCAGAATCAAACCTGGGACCTTTCAGTCCGCAGGCTGACGCTCTATCCACGGAGCCAAACCGGTTAGGGCTGTTGTTGTTGTTTTTAATATTTAAAGACAGCAGTCACACTTCAATTAACTTGTAAATTTGTCTAAAATAATATAAACAAGAACTTACAAAGCATTAAAAATTTGATTATTCAGATAAGAAAATTCAACAATTTTTCTTAGTCATAGAATAATTAATGAGTGGTCACAGAGTATTAGATACTACTATATTTCCCCCAGAAGAAAGATTAGGGCTGTTGTTGTTTTTAATATTTAAGGACAGCAGTCACACTTCAATTAACTTGTAATTTGTCTAAAATAATATAAACAAGAACTTACAAAGCATTAAAAATTTGATTATTCAGATAAGAAAATTCAACAATTTTTCTTAGTCATAGAATAATTAATGAGTGGTCACAGAGTATTAGATACTACTATATTTCCCCCAGAAGAAAGATGTGCAAGCTTACTATTAAAACAAGCTGGAATATCACAGGTCCTTGAATACACTCAATAACACATGAAACAAGGCATCTATTCAAAACAGAATTTAAGTATTCAATGTGTGCCAGGTACTACCATATGTGCAGAGGTAGCAAATTTAAATAATATAGAACTCCAATTCTTCAGTATTAGTTTAAAAGGAAAAAACAAGCCAATACATTGCTACTTGATATACCTCTTATTATTGTTTTAGAAACAAGTCATTGTACAACCAAAAAGGAGAAAGCTGCAATTTCTATCTGGTGAATTCCAAAAATATTTCATATGTGTATGCCACATAGAAAATATCAGTTTATCAGGCAAAGAAGAGAGAGGAAGAGTATTTAGTCATTTTACTAAGAAAGAAAAATTTGGGAACTGACAGAGCTATGAAAAGTCCCTGCATACATCTTTTCACATATCCATTCAACACACATCTTTTGAATAACTCCTGTTTGCAAAACACTCTGCTAGCAATGGGCAAAACACTGAAACACAGATACCCATCCCCCGCTCCAGTGCTGACAATCTAGTAGGAAAGACAGATATCAGATAATTGTGATAAATCGTTTCTTTTTTAAAAAAGAAAAGCATAGGTGCCATGGGAGCATAGCAAAGGCTTTACGATTCAGTGTATTTCAGTCAAGGGAATAGAAATTAGGTAAGGGAGAGAGGTGTGCCCAGGTGGTAAAAAGTCTCATAAATTATGTTAAGTTGCTTGGACTGTATTCTGCAGGCAATGGAAAGGTGCTTGTAATAATAATTAAAAAAAAGTGGCACAGCTGATTGGTATATTAGAAAAGTAACACTGACAGCAGTAAACAAGGAAAAATAAGTCAAGGAGAGACTAAAAATTATGGAAAACAGAAAGGGAGCCTACTACAAAATTCCACATGAGAGACGAGGAGAGCCTGTCGAGGAAAGGAGCTGGTTTACAGAGGTGATGAAGAGGAGAGGGAATATTGGAAAGAGATTTCTGAGATATAATTTAAATATTAGAGAATCTCAAATATAAAGAGAGAGAGAAATTACAAATTGAGAGGCTGCTCCACAGGTTTCACTTAAATAACCTGAGCAGTATGTGGTGCGGGGGAAGATAACTAATAATATTCAGGACCTAGAAAGCAACTCTTTAAGTGATGATCAAACAATGAAGAGTTTATTTTGGAACATGAGAATCCCTATGGTGGGTGTGAATGAGAACAAACAAATGAAGAAATAAACCCTAGATAATATATGTGTAAAGTTGAGGAGAGTTGTCTTTGCTAGAGAAATATACTCGAGTATCATCAAAATATTTACTATAGAGCAGTAGTTCTCATCTTTGCTGCTAAGTAGAATCATCTAAAACAATTAAAAAGTATTCATCAAAGCCTGTTCACATCACCACACATTCTGCCTTAAGTGATTTGGGGTGCAGGCTGACACAGGGATAAAACAAAACAAAACATGTGATTTTAATATGCAGCCAAGTTAAGAACCTTTACCATCATATTTGCATGAGGTCTTTTAATGGTAGGAGCCTGGATTCTGAAATCAAACAGAACAGTGTTTGAATGGAAGCTATGCCAGTTAGTCATGAAACCTTGCACATGAAGGCTACAAATTCTTTAATGGCAAGACAGTGTCTACTCACTGATTTGTAGGGTTGTGTGCAATAACAACAACACCAACAACAAAAGTATAAATGTATTTCTATAAATGAGTATCTATAAATATTATCCTATCTAATAAAAAGGTAATATGCAAATAAACCATCACTCCATCACAAAGGTGGTGGTGCCCATAGCCACAAGATGGCGGTGCCCAGTCCTCTCAGCCCCGCAGGAGTCCTCCAGTCCCACCCTGGCCTCAGAGGCAATGGGCAAGGACAGGTGCAATATGGGGGTGCTACATCCAGTCTGGGTGTCACAGTGGGGTGCTGTGTGTGGATGGAGTGCCCAGCCCATGTAGGGGCACAAACAGTGAGGAATGGAGAGCCCCTATTTGGGGAACGGACGCGCAAAGAGGAGCAGTGCAGCCGCACACAGCTCTCCCGCCTCCTCTGGAGGAGTTCCAAGGAGAGAGGGGCAGGGGACGGCAGGCTTCAGCTGAGCCTGCCACCTGTGGGAGGTGCCGCTTTCACTCACTTGCTCATGCTCCACAGGCTTGCTCCTTCTGGGACGTGGATTGGTGGCACCTGCGGTGCACGGCCAACAGTTCTGGGTTAGAGGGCTGCCGCCTCCTGCCCCAGGACAGGTGGGACGATTTGCGTAGGAAACTAGGGTGACATCCCCTTAAAAGGGCCCGACTCCCTGAAAACTAGATTTGCCCAAAAAGGATAAGCTCTTTGCAATTGCACTGATCCATCACCTTTAAGCATCATTCACACATTAGACTCTTTATCCCTATCATTAGAACATTATAAAATAGATGTGTGCTTTTTTAAAATTTTATTTTCCAGATAAGGAGAGGTAGACTCAGGATCTGAATCCACAATTGTCTGGGTGGAAAGCTTCTGTTCAGCTCTGAAAGCTGGGCGTGTGGCAGTGAACGACCATCCCAAAAATACTAGATGGTGAATGAAGGAGCTGGAAATGAGAAAAATAGGTATGTGTACATCTTCAAAGGAAAGTGGATGCCGCTCCAGTCTAGGCACTTTCTAGGAGACCTTGACAATTATCGGCAAGCTGCCATTCTGAAACAAGCAAAGGTGAGGAAGGAGTAGAGGTAATGCAGAATGGAAACTGCAGTTTGGGCAGGTCAAAGACTTAGACCTAGCAATGTAATGCCATCAGAGTTGGGACGTTCTGGGATTCTCAGAACTTTGCAATTGATTTCTATTGTTTGCTTCAAGAAATTTCAAGCAAATACCCTGAGATTTTATATATTTATAAAAGTGTAATATGCTAATTAGACCAGACATCCTTCTGTTCGAAGTCAGGGCTGCAAGGGGAGCCCCTCCCAGGTGCCAGAGGGAAGCTGGTGTTGGCAGCCAGGGGAAGGAAGGCCTACTCTTGCACAATAGGCCTTCCCTGCCAGCCTGATACATCTGTACATTTGAATGTGTGTATTATCTATACCAGTGATGGCGAACCTATGACACGCGTGTCAGAGGTGACACGCGAACTCATTTTTTTGGTTGATTTTTCTTTGTTAAATGGCATTTAAATATATAAAATAAATATCAAAAATATAAGTCTTTGTTTTACTATGGTTGCAAATATCAAAAAATTTCTATATGTGACACGGCACCAGAGTTAAGTTAGGGTTTTCCAAAATGCTGACA
>NW_005370134.1:7686-13674 GCF_000412655.1 Myotis brandtii
GTCAATCAGGCCGGCAGGGGAGCAGTTAGGGGGTGATCAGGCTGGCAGGCATAAGTGGTTAGGGGCGATCAGGCAGGCAGGCAGGTGAGTGGTTAGGAGCCAGTGGTCCCGGATTGTGAGAGGGATGTTCCAGATTGGAGAGGGTGCAAACCGGGCTAAGGGACACCCCACCTCCCATGCACAAATTTCGTGCACCGAGCCACTAGTCATTTATAAATATCATCAGTTATTATTATTAATAGCACATCATCTTATTCTTCATTAAATAAAGGTTGAAATCAGAGGAGTCAAGGAGATCACAAAGGAAAAATACACAAAATATGAAGAGAGACACTCTATGGACAGAATCTGGGGAATACATAACATTTAAGAGACTGGTAGATGAGAAGAAGACATCAAATGAGAAAGTAGAAATGTCAAATGTTTGGGAGAGATCTAGAGGGGAATGGTGTCTTGGAATTTATTAGATAAATTTCAAATGTCACAAATGTTTGAAGTAGGATGAAGTCTGAGTCATGGCTATTGATTAACAAATTCTAAATTTATAGGGTCTAAATTTGATCATCTTAGGGTTATATGAATATACCAATGTAAAAAAAAAGTATATGTGACATGGCACATATAATTTTTAATGGGGGGAGTAGTGATCATTCAAGTGGATACTTGAGGAGAAAGGACTATGGAAATTTTGAAGAACTTTTTTCCTAGAGTAGAAATAATTTTAAAAATAAGGAAAGAAGCCAGTTAATGAAAAGTTTGAAGATATTTATATAAAAGAGGAAAATTAATGAGCTATAGCTGCAATGAGAATGGTCATCTCAGAATAGAAGAAATAGTGATTTTTGTGAGACAGGAGTGCGTAAGAAGGTGTTACTCATCATTCTAGAAGTGGAAAGGGAAACAGAGAGAGAGACCCACTGATGCTGTAGGGTCAGAGACATTCTACACTGTACTATACTGAATTTCCGGAGGATGGAGGTCACTTACATTCACTTTCATGCTTTCAGTGTCTAGCACTCCCTTATAGAGAGATTGGTATTTAATGCATATCTGATGAAGTGAACTGTGACTTATTCAAATCAGAAACTATTCTCATTCTAGGAGAGTAAGCAATAGAATGTCACAGTAAACCAAGGAAAAGTTATAGGAACTGAAGATCCTGTGAACACAGGAGCATCTCAGTGGCACACAACTCCATGTCTTCTTTATGTTCTCTTACATTCTTCCTCCTCCCAGGAAGAGTAAAGAAAATTAATAGAGAATAAATTAAAATGAAAGACAAAAAGATACAATAAAGGTGGGGATCTAATGTATAGCATCCTATATAATAAAACCCTAATATGCAAATTGACCAAATGGTGGAGTGACTGATCACTATGATGTGCACTGACCACCAAGGGGCAGACGCTCAATGCAGGAGCTGCCCCCTGGTGGTCAGTGCACTCCCACAGGGGGAGTGCCGCTCAGCCAGAAGCCGGCTCACAGCTGGTGAGCCCAGTGGCAGTGGTGGGAGCCTCTCCCGCCTCCGCAGCAGTGCTAAGGATGTCCGAGGGCTTCCATACTGTGAGAGGGAGCAGGCTGGGCTGAGGTACCCCCGCCCCCCTGAGTGCACGAATCTCATGCACCGGGCCTCTAGTCGTGATTATAATTAATGATACGGAATTATATACTTGAAATTAATGCTATGGTTGTAACCATTCTTCACTATATAAATGCTTCAAAACAACACTTTTTACACCTTAAACTTACACAATGTTATTTATATGTCAGTAATAGCTCAATAAAAATAAATAAGTTTACTTATTTATGTTCCTGTGAAACATTTCATAATTTTACCATTTTATAAATTATTTCTTTACCAAAAAATTATGTTTTGTATTATACATGGTTGATAGCTTTGAGATATTTTCATTAAACAATAAATAAAACATAAATTAAATAAATAAATAAATAAATAAAGTGCCTGGATTGCATATGATAGGCAAAGCTGCACAGTTTTCTGGAAAAAAAAGGAAAGAAAAAAATAAAAGAAAACAAACAAAAAAAACATTCTTTTGCTACTCTAACAGTTGCAACTAAAAGAAAAAAAAATAAAAGAAAAAAATAAAAGAAAACAAACAAAAAAACATTCTTTTGCTACTCTAACAGTTGCAACTAAGGTAAAGTAAAGAATATTTTCATACTATATTAGACATAGCTATAGCTCCAGAAAAAAAGTAAAAACAAGCAAATTATTTCATAATATTTTCTCCTACCTCTGCCCAAGTTCTCATTCCCTCATACCATTTCAATAATAGTTTTTCATACCTCCAAATAATTCCACAATGCTCAGAATGAAAATTATTAATTAATTTCTCTAGTTGAAATATTTTTAATAAATTAATAAAATCAGGGTCTTCTTTCCACACTCTTAAGCTTATTACACTGACTTTAATTCAATGGAAAAATTCCTGCCACTAGCAACATCATGTGAAAGAGAATGACCAAGACAACTCAATGTATTATCCTGCTGGAAAAAAACAACAATTCACAGCTCATACCCTTTGCATGGTACAGGAACAGCCTTATCTTTGTGTAATGTACAAAGAGCAGTACATTTGGGGGCACTTTTTAAATTTGATAGATTATCATCCATGAAAAGTTACCCATAAAATATCAAATTGTACCTACCTAGAAAATGTAATGGTAATGGAATAAGAGGATGGATTAAAGCAATATCATATCAGAAGTTAAATCATTACAACTACGGATTGAAAATGTAAAGTGGGAGGATGGGATTTTTGCTTATTTATTTCCAGCACCAAGAGAAATCAGTGTTCTCACCATCACCACAACAAAACCCTTCCTTGTACATATCCTGCCACCCAAAGAGTCAGCAAAGGAGCAGATGCTTCTTAATCTGCAATTCATCATATCCACATACATTCGTGTCACTGGAGTAATCCTATTTGATCATATTATTCTTTGATCTGGCAGTTTGCATGTGCAGGTGGCTAAGGCCTTTACCTTATCAGCCACTCTGTAACAGCCCCAACACGAAGTCCTCCTGGGATTTCACATCTACTTCACTGTATCCAGTCATGCAGTCATTTCATTCCAGCATACCTAACCAGTTGTGTATCCAGAAGCAAGATACTCATTAATGGTTTTTTTTGTTTTCCTCTATTATATGTGCTTGTTTAGCAGAGTATACCCCATAGATCATATGCTTTGTATGTGAGTTCATTTCCCATAAATTGTCTTTTGGCTTATTGCCCTTTTCTTAATATTGATAGGCAGAGAGGCTATTATATGATGCTATGTTTAAAATTAACATTTTAAGAGCATTGAGTGGCCACATTAGAAAATAAGTATTTTTCTAAGAGATGAGCATGACCCATCAAAAATAGACTTAATAAATGTTTGTCAAAGTACGTTTTAATGTGGCAAAATGCATAACATTTATCATTTAATCTATTTAAAGTATACAATTCAATGGGATTAAGTACATTCACATTGTTAAGCAGCTATCACTACTATCCCTTTCCAGAACTTTTTCATCATCCCAAACTGAAAATCAATACTCATTAAACAATAACTCCCTTTCCCCCATAACCACCATTCTACTTATTGTCTATGAATTTCACCACCCTAGGTACCTCATATAAGTGGAATCATTCAGTTTGTCTTTTTGTTTGATTTATGTCACTTAATATAATGTTTTCAAGGTTCATCTGTGTTGTTGCACATATCAGAATTCCATTTCTTTTATAGATATATATCACATTTTTTATCTATTATCCATTGATGAAAATTTGGGTTGTTTCAACTTGTTGACAATTGTGAATAATGCTATGGACATGAGACTAAAAATATCTATTCTAATTGCTGCTTTCAATTATTTTTTATCTAAACCTAGGGGTGGAATTTCTGGATCATAAGGTAATTCTGTTTAGTTTTTTGAGAAACCACCATACTATTTTCCACAGAGAATACAACATTTTACATTCTCATCATCAAACAACAGTTCCAATTTTTTCACACCATTGTTGACACACTAAGTATTTTCTTTCTTTCTTTTTTGTAATACTCATTTCTAATGGGTATTAATGTAAAATTAAATTTGATATTTGGGAAAGAGTAAGTAATTTATGTCCTTATGTGAAGGAATCCAAATCTTAAAGAATGGAATTGCTACCACTGATTCAATCTTATTTCTTTTATGTCTGTGTCTTAAAAGATGATGTTTACTCTATTGCCAGCTCAGGTAAATAAATTGGGTTAAATATCTAAGGAATTTACCAAAAATAAACTTTAACTCTCTCTTTGGCTTCTTTGGTGCTTCAAATTATCATTATCTCCTTGTTCAGGCTGAAATTAACTGTTTCTTTCCATGAAATGCTAAAATCTGTAAAGTTGTCAATTATGCTCATCAACATGACTATCAGTATAATCCAATTCAGTAGCAGATGTCCATTGAAAATCAGATGTTATCAATATCTCATTCCTTCATTCATTCCAAATTTTACAGTGAGTTTATTCTTCCCAACTCTGTTCAATAGAAGTTTTGGTGATAATGGAAGCATTCTATACCTGCACTATCCAGTATATTAGCCACAAAATACATATAGCTATTGACTGCATGAAATGAGACTATTTAAACTGAAAATTAAAGGTTGCGGATCCAAGATGGTGGTGGAGTAAGTGGAAGTTATACTCACTTCCTCCCAGAATCAAACTGAAATTACAATTAAAATATAGAACAATCAACCTGAATAACCAACTGAAGACTAGCTTAACAGAAGTCTTCTAACCAAGGACTTACAGAAAATGCTACATTGAGACTGATAGGAAGGTCAGAAACACGAAAAGGGCTGGCCCTGCAGTCACGTATGACAGCTGCTGAGAATATGGAGAGATATCTCAGCTGTCTTAACCCAACACCAGCTCCCCAGCCAGAGCTCCAGAGCTTGGGAAAGGTGCCCACATAACATCTGCCTTTGAAAATCAAGGAGGATTCTGACTGACACAGAGAAATGGAATCTGCCAGAATCCCAGACACCCTCTTAAAGGGCCAACACACAAAATCATGTTTGAACCCACTCACCCTGGACTACACTAGATACCCAGTGGCAAGCTTCAGACATCAGAGCAGGATCCAATTAGCTCTACAAGTGGCACATCCAAAGGGAGATCTCAGCAAGCACCAGATCCTATTGAGGCAAATTCTAGTTCATGTGGTTAGCACCAGCAAAGTACCTCATAAACTGTGGTGGAGATTGATCCTCAGTCAACTAGACTGAGGATCAACCCTATGCACAGTTGAGTCAACAACAATAAAGATTCAATTACAACAGGAGGGCTCACATAACCAACAAAAGGGACATTCCTGGAGCACCCAGCTCTGGTGATCAAGGAGACAGAGCCACTGGGTTCCAAGGGACACCTACTACATAGGCTATCCTTCCAAGACTGGGAAACATAGTAGATTTACTTAATAAACAGATATCAAGCTATATTACAAAGCCACTGTTCTCAAAACTGCCTGGTACTGGCACAAGAACAGACATATAGACCAATAAAATAGAATAGAGAACCCAGAAATTGACCCAAACCAGTATGTTCAATTAATATTTGACAAAGGAAGAAAGAATATACAATGGAGTTAAGACAGTCTCTTCAATAAATGGTCTTGGGAAAATTGGACAGATGCATGCAAAAAAATGAAACTAGACCACCAACTTACAGTATACACAAAAAATAAACTCAAAGTGAATAAAGGACTTAAACATAAGACGGGAAACCATAAAAATATTAGAGGAATCCACAGGCAGCAAAATCTCAGACATATGCCAAAGCAATATCTTCACCGATACAGCTCCTAGGGCAATGCAAACTAAACTTGGCTGCACATTAGAATCACCTGGGAATCTTTTTAAAATCCTGATTTCCGGGCCTCATCCTCCAGAAATTCTATTTCTTTGTTATGGGGTGGGGCCACATAACATT
>NW_005370134.1:14527-27084 GCF_000412655.1 Myotis brandtii
TAGGACACATATGTAATACCTTAATCAATAAAGAAAAAATAAAATAAAATAAATTTAAAAATAATAACAGAAACAAAAACAGAGAGGCAGCCAAAATGGGATGACAAAAAAAAAATGCCCCAAACGAAAGAACATGATAAATCTCCAGAAAAAGAACTAAATGAAATGGAGGCAAGCAATCTACGAAATAAGAGTTCAAAACATTGGTTAAACAGATGTTCAAGGAACTTAGGGGAAGAATGATGAACTTAGTGAGAACTTAAACAAAAGATAGTAAGCATAAAAAATGACATAAACATCCTGAAAATAACCAGTCAGAAGTGAAGAATATAATATCTGAAATGAATAATACATTAGAAAGACTAAACAGTAGATTAGATTAAGTAAATCAAATCAGTGATTTGGAAGACAAGGTAGCAGAATAAAACAAATCAACATAAATAAATAATATTTTTAAAAATTAGGATAGTTTAGGGGACCTTTGGTATGATATGAAACATAATAACATCCACATAATAGGGCTACCAGAAGTAGAAGAGAAAGAGAGAGAGAGAGAGAGAGAGAGAGAGAGAGAGGAAATGAGACTGTATTTAAGAAAATAATTACTAAAAAGTTCCCTAACCTGATGAAGAAAAAATACACATCAGTTCAGGAAGTACAGAGTATCAAACAAGGTGAACACAAAGAGGGCCACACCAGAATCATAATAAAAATGTTCAAGTTTAAAGAGAAAGAGAGGAACTTAAAAGCAGAAAAAGACAGTTAGTTACAAGGGAGCTCTCATAAGACTGTTAGCAAATTTCCCAACAGAAGAAATTTTAGGCCAGAAGAGATTAGCAAAAACTATTCAAAGTAATGAAAAGCAAGGACTTACAACCAAGACTACTTAACCTATTTAAAATTAAAGGAGAAATTAAGAGTTTTCCAGACAAGAAAAAGCTAAAGGAGTTTGTTACCATCAAACCAATTTTACAAAAAATGTTAAAGGGTTTTCTATAAGAAGAAAAAAAGAGAGAAGTTAGTTATAAAGAATAAAATGGCAATAAATATGTACCTATCAATAATCACTTTAAGTGTTAATGGCTTAAATGCTCTAATAAAAAGACATAGAGTTGGTGAATGGATCAGAAAACAAGACCCGTATATATGCTGTCTACAAGAGATCCACTACAGAATGAAAAACACACACACTAAAATTAAAGGATGGGAAATGATGTGTCAAGCTGGGGTAGCAATACTGATATCTGATAAAATAGACATTCAACAAAAGCTATGAAAAAAGACAAAGGACACTACATAATGATAAAGGGAGCAACACAACAAGAGGAAATAACCCTTGTAAACATTTATGCACACAACATAGAAGCACTTAAAAATAAAGCAAATATTGATAGACATAAAGAGATTGAGAGTAAACTAAAAGCAACAAACAGTAAATCACAAAGGCCTTAAAAGACACACTAGATCAGATGGATCTAATTGATATTTTTATTATTTAATATAATATTTAATTTCACCCTGAAGCAGCACAATATGCGTGTTTTTTTTCCAAATGCAGATGGAAGATTTTTCTATGATAGACCACATGTTAGGACACAGAACAATAAGTAAATTTAAAAATATTGAAATCATCTCAAGCATTTTCTTTGACCATAATGGTATGAAACTAGAAATCAATAATAAGAATATAATTGAAAAACACACAAACACATGGAGGTTAAATTACATGTTAATAAATGCTAAATGGTTTGACAATGAGATCAAGGAAGAAATCAAAAGATACTTAGAAACATATGAAAATGAGAAAACAACAGCCAGAAATCTATGGGAAATGTCAGAAACTGTCATAAAAGGGAAATTCATAGGATTACAGAATTAAAAAAAAAGAAAGAAATCTCAAATAAACAATGTAATCTTACTATAAAAAAAAAAAAACTAGAAAAAAAGAATAACTAACAATCCCAAAGTGAGTAGAAGAAATGAAATGATACATACTGGAGCAAAAATAAACAAAATAGAGTCTAAAAAACCCAAGAGCTGATTCTTTGAAAAAGTAAACCTTAAAGAGACTCATCAAGAAAACAAAAAAAGACTCATGTAGGTAAAATCAGAAATGAAAGAGGAGAAGTAACAACTGACATCAAAGAAATACAAAGGATTATAAAAAAACTAGAGGTCTGGTGCACGAAATACATGCATGGATGGGGGGCAGTTCCCTCAGCACAGCCTGCACTCTCTCCAATCCTGGATCACTGGCTCCTAATTGCTTACCTGCCTGCCTGCCTAGTCACCCCTAACTGCCCCCCTGCCGGCCTGATTGCCCCTCACTGCCTCTGCATGCCAGCCTGGTTGCCCCCAACTGCCCCCGTCTACTGACTTAGTCACCCCTAACTGCCCCCCCTGCTGGCCTGGTTGCCCCCAACTGCCCCCCCGCTGGCTTAGTCGCCCCTCACTGATCCCCCTTCCAGCCTAATTGCCCCCAACTGAACCCTGCCAGTCTGGTTGCCCACAACTGCACCCCCCCATTGGCCTGGTGGCCCCTAACTTCCCCCTCCACTGGCCTGGTCGCCTCTTATACCTCCCCTGCCAGCCTGGTCACCCCGAACTGTCCCCCTTGCTGGCCTGTTCAATCTTCATGCCCCCCCCATTGGCCTGGTCACCCCATGCAGCCTGCTGTTCAGTAGTTTGGTCAGCCCTCACTAACCAGCCATCTTGTGAGAGTGTGAGGGTTAATTTGCATATTACCTCTTTATTATATAGGATATTATGAAAAACTATATACTAACAAATTAGTTTAGGGGACCTTTGGTACAATCTGGAAAAAGTGGATATGTTGCTAGAAACATACAACCTCCAAAAACTGAACCAAAAATAAACACACACACACACACAAAACAAAAACAAAAATATCTGTACAGACCAATTACAGCTAACGAAACTGAAGCAGTAATCCAACAGCCCAGGTGAACCAGGAGGTCACTGGTTCAATTCCTGGCACATGTCTGGGTTGTGGGCTTGATCCCCATTAGCAGGTGTGCAGACAGCAACTGATAGATGTTTATGTCTCATCAGTGTTTCTATCAATCTCTCTATTCCCTCCCTTCCTCTCTCTTTAAAGTCAATAAAAACATATTGAACAAATAAATAAGATAAAAATAAAACTCCAACAAACAAAAGTCCTGGACCAGGACTTTTTACACCTGTGAAATTTACCAAACATTCAAAAAAGAACTAACACTTATCCTTCTCAAACTATTACAAAACATTCAAGAGGAGGGAAGATACCCAAGCTAATTATATGAGTCCAGCATCATCCTAATTGTAAAACCAGGTAAAAACACTATAAAAATAAAATTATAGGCCAATATCCCTGATGAACATAGATTAAAAAACAAAAAACACCTCAATAAAATTTTATAAATCAGATCCAGCAATACATTAAAAAGATCAAACACCATGATCAAGTGGTATTTATTCCCAGGATGCATGATTGGTACAATATTTTCAAGTCAATTATTGTGATATACTACATTTAAAAAAATAGAAAAGTAAAAATCATATTATCATATCAATAGATGCAGAAAAATATTTAAACAAAACCCAGCACCCATTTATAATAAAAATTCACAGGAAAGTGGGAATAAGGAAATATATTTTGACATAATAAAGGCCCTATAAGTAGGACAAACCCACAGCTAACAGCACACTCAATGGCAAAATATTAAAAACATTTCTCTTAAGATAAGAAACAAGATAGGGATGTCCACTTTCACTTTCATCACTCTTATTCAACATAGTAGTGGCCACAGCAATAAAAATAAGAAAAAGAAATAGAAGGCATCCAAATTTGAAAGGAGGGAGTCAAACTGTCATTATTGTCATATGACATAATAATATATACAGATAACCCTAAATATTCCACCCAAAAAAGCCCTAGACCTGAAAATTCAGTAAAGTAGCAGCATACAAAATAAATATCCATAAATTGATTGAATTCTTATTTATCAGTAATAAACTATCAGAAAGGGAAACTAAGAAAGCAATTCCATTTATAGTTGCATCCTAAAAGTAAATAAAATACCTAGGAATAAATTTAACCGAGGAGGTAAATGACCTGTACTAGGAAAATTATAAGACTCTGAAGGAAATAACTGCAGAAGATACAAATAAATGGAAGCATATACTATGTTCATGGATAGGAAAAGCTAACATCTTTAAAATGTCCATACTATCTAAAGTAATCTATAGATTCAATGCATTTTTCTATCAAATAATATAAAAAATTACATAAAATCACAAAGACCCCAAATGGCCACAGCAAATTTGAGAAAAAGAACAAAGTTGAAGGAATTATGCTACCTGATATCAAGCTATAATAATCAAAGTTGAAGGACTTATGCTACCTGACATCAAGGCTATAGTAATCAAAACAGCATGGTACTGGCATAAAAACAGACATGAAGATCAATGGAACAGAATAAAGAGCCCAGAAATAAACCTACACCTATATGATCAGATCAATTAATATATCACAAAGGCAGCAAGGATATACAATAAGGTAAAGACAGTTTATTCAATAAATGGTGTTGGGAAATTTAGACAGATACAGGCAAAAAATCAAACTAGACCATCTTCTAATACCGTATACAAGAACAAACTCAAAATGGATTACAGACTTAAACATAAGACTTAAAACCACAAAAATCCTAGAAGAAAACATAAACAGTAAAATCTTGAACATTTCTCTTAGTAAAAATTTTTTTTCTGACATATCCCCTTGGGCAAGAGTACTAAAATAAAAAACTAAATAAATGAACTACATCAAACTAAAAAGTTTTTGTGCAGCTTAAAGGAGACCATCAATAAAATAAAAAACAAACAAACTACTGCATGGGAGAGCATATTTGCCAATGGTACATCTGAGAAGAGGTTAATATCCAAATTTATAAAGAATTTATAAAACTAAACACCAAAAAACCAAACAACCCAATTTAAAAAATGGGCAAAAGACCTAAATAGACACTTCCCCAAAGAGGACCTACAGATGGCCAATAGACATACGAAAAGATTCTCAACATCACTAATCATTAGAGAAATGGAAATTAAAACCACAATTCCATATCTCCTCACACCTGTCATCATAAATGCCTATCATAAATAAAACAAGTGTTGGTGGGAATGTGGAGAAATGGAACCCTCGTGCACTATTGGTGGCAATGCAGATTGGTGCAGCTACCATAGCAAACGATATGGGAGTTCCTCAAAAATTATAAATGAAACTGCCTTATGACCCAGCAATTCCACTTCTGAGTATTTATGCAAAGAAATTCAAAACACTAATTCAAAGAATATATGCAACCCTATGTTCATTGCAGTGTAATTTACAATATCCAAGCTATTGAAGCAACCCAAGTGCCCATCAATAGACGAGTGGATAAAAAATAATGGTATATATATATATATAATGATATATTACTTGGCCATAAAAAACAATGAAATTTTACTATCTGCAACATCATGGATGGAGTTGCAGGGGTCCTCAAACTTTTTAAACAGGGGGCCAGTTCACTGTCCCTCAGACCGTTGGAGGGCCAGACTATAGTTTTAAAAAAAACTAATCGGCTGCTAAGCAACAGGCAGCGGCGGCAAAAACACGTGGCGGGCTGGATAAATGTTTTCGGCGGGCCGCATGTGGCCCGCGGGCCGTAGTTGAGGACCCCTGAGTTAGAAGGTATTATGTTAAGTGAAATAAGTCAGTCAGTGAAAGACAAATACCATATGATTTCACTTATATGTGGAATCTAAAGAACAATATAAATGAACAAAGACAGGAGAAACGGACTCATAGATAAATATAAAATTGTTTCATTGGTTGAACTAGGCTATTCTTAAACTCTCTTATATTAATACCTGACTTAAATAACTCAAAACTTGCTTTCGCACAAACCTTGGCTATTTGGTATTTTGTTGTTCATATGAAATAAAAAGCAAATTCTTACAGAAATTGTTTATAACTGTAGGCAAGCAGGTGAAGTTGTTTTTACAAACCTCCTAGATCTTTATTCCAGGGTAAAGTTTAATATAATATGTACAGGGCATTGCACAATTTCCTTTTCCAACTTTCTGTGATTGGATTAATATTTTAAGGTGCTTACTCAAGGGTTATACATTGATCAGAAGCTGTTGGCTGTTATGCTAAAATGTTGTTCTGCCTAAGGGTTATAATTCACCTGCCAAGTGGGCAACCATGCTTCACTCCTAGAGTGAGTCATGATTCTTCCTTTGATCTAATGAAATTCATTTTTAATATTTACCCTTCCAGAGTCTTATTAAAAGAAAGTAAGTGTGTCTTTGGGATATCCTATATAATAAAAGCCTAATACGTTAAGTGTCTGGTCATCCATTTAACCAATCAAACCATAATATGCTCATGATATGCTAAGGCCACTCAACCGCTCGCTGTGATGTGCACTGACCACCAGGGGGCAGATGCTCCAACTGGTAGGTTAGCTTGCTGCTGGAGTCTGGCTGATAGGGACTAAGCCAGATGGGCCAGACACAACCTGGAGCCCTCCCACGGTCCCTCCCTGGCTGGCCAACACCTGCATCCCTCCCTGGCCCCAGTGGTGCACCAGTGAGGTCCCTCAGCCTGGCCTGCACCCTCTTGCAATCCAGGACCCCTTGGGGGATGTCAGAGAGCAGGTTTCAGCCCTATCCTGCAGGCCAGGCTGAGGGAACTCCACTGATGCACGAATTCGTACACCGGGCCTCTAGTTCATTAATATTCTCTATGAAGAACTAAAACTGAAGTAAATGATGCTAGGCATAGCTAAGGACTCATTACACATGAACAATCACATATCATTTAAAGAGATTATAGTTTATCATAAAAAGCATTGGTCTTTAATTCTGGTTAAATATAAACCTATTTGGGTTGAAATCTTAATTGATGCTTTCACTCTGGTTCATTACCATTGTGATGGTTCAATGAGATGATGGTCCACATAACAACCTGACACACAATGACCAGGAAATCATGTCTCAAATGAGGACAGGTGCCAAGTATTCTTACAGGGGGGAAAAAAAGCAATCCATCCACATATGGATCATTTATATGTGACAGTAATATGTCTCAGCACAAGAACACTAAAATCAATTCGAGATAGATCTAAGACCAAATTATATGAAGTAAATTTTTAAAACTCTTAGGGAAAATATATGAGGACATTTTATGACATCATCATAGGAAATGGTTTATAAAACAAGATGTAAAAAAGAAGAAGCCATAATGAAAAAGTTGTATTACTTTTAATGAAACAATATAATTTTTAAAGTAAAAGACATTGTTTAAAAAAAGCATAAAAGATACAGCCTACAGAAAAAATATTTGCAATGCACATACCAAAAATGAATTAGAATATATAAAGGAAGTCTATAACAAAAAGGAAAATATCTTAATAGGAAAAAAAGTAAAATACATGTTTAAGCAATTCATAGTAGAGGATACTTAAATTCTCAATGAACAGCTGCTCACTATACATATAACCGAAAAGACAAATTAAAACCATTCAATTGGTAAACAAAGAAATGTGCCAATATTCAATGTTGACAAGGATAGGGAGAATGGTAGCTCTCACAAATGTGCTTGGAAACTATAAATGCTACAGGCAATGTATGGGATTTAGACAGCATCTAAAAAACTGAAAGAAGTAAACTTCACATAATCAATCAATTTCACTCCTAGACATGTTTCTAAAAAAGTATTGGACATGTGCACAGGGATATACATACAAAAAAATCATTGCTACAGTTTTATAAGAAGAAACTAGAAGTGCTTATTAATGAAACAGGGAAAAATAAATTGTATTAGATTTATACAATGGAATACTATATAGCAATGAAAAGAAATGCAAGTAAATCTTCCTGCATCAACTTGAATAAATCACAAAAAACAATATTCCCAAGAATCCACATAGTATGTTACAATTTATATGAATAGTATATTTACGAACAATGCTATCTATCAGGGGTCCTCAAACTACGGCCCACAGGCCACACGCAAATACAAATATTGTATTTGTTCCCGTTTTGTTTTTTTACTTCAAAATAAGATATATGCAGTGTGCATAGGAATTTGTTCATAGTTTTTTTTTAAACTATAGTCCGGGCCTCCAACGGTCTGAGGGACAGTGAACTGGCCCCCTGTTTAAAAAGTTTGAGGACCCCTGCTATATATGATTGAGGGTGTACATATACATGGTAAAATCAACAGAAAAAGGATGGGAATCATAATGGCAAATTTATAATACTGGTTACCTCTTGGAGGGAGATGCAATCTGCAAGAATACACAGAGGGCTTCAATTTTGTTTAATATGTTCTTACTTAATCTAGGTAGTACTTTACAAGCATATATTTCACTAATTTCTTTGTCTTTGCCAAATAAATGTGTCATAATATTAAAAAATCAGTCATTAAAAGCTTCAAGTATAGCAGCACCTCAAATCTAAAGGCCATTTTTTATGTGATTAGCAACATCTGCTCTTGACATGTGTGGCTTTTTGATGCAGAACTCTCTTGCATCAGTAAAAATGAATCATATGATTTAACTTGCTATAGTCTGAGATCAAATCCTTCTTTGAGGCACAATAATCAAGGAAGACATGCTCATGGTTCTCCATAAAATCTAAGACACTATGCTAATGGCTACTCCCCTAAAATGCCAAATTAAGCTCCATATTGACCTGGCTGAGTTGGGGAGCAACTGTGTGATAAACTCCAAGAGGTTGGTTAAACCTGGAATGCTTGGTAGAATGTGGATGTCAGAGACCCACCCCCACATATTCTAATGTATTAAATGGGGCGGGTGGTGTCAAGAAGTGGTATTTTAAGTGTTATTTTTGTTGATTCAAAGGTTTCCTTGGTTCAATGGCCAATGTTTGAGAAATATTGCTTAACAAGTAGAAAATTGTATTTGACAAATAAGTTATGTAAAATGATTTAATATAGAGTGAATCCTCAAGAAATGTTAGCTTACTCCTTGTAACCTCCAAATAAAGACCAAATTAAATGGTAGAAGTTATAATTGATTGGGAATTTCAGAGGTGTATAAAAACTACAAGGGTTGGAACAGTTAGAAAAATATCATGGTGGAGGAGGTACATGAACCACTCTAGACAAAGAAATAGGGTTTGGCCAGTTAAAGAGGAGAAACATCCAAATCAGAGAAGCCAGGTGCATAGAAATGTGATGATGAAGGTATACAATTTCTGTGTGAGAATAACATGATGGCTTCTTCCCAGACTCCTTTGCAATATTGGTGCAACCTTAAAAACAAATAAATAAGGCTCTAAATTTCACCCCCTCTTCTCTGACCCCCTAGATGATGTTGATGCAGTTGGGGTGGGGGTTACAGGTGAGACTCTTCTCACTAAGGTAGATACTCATTGACTAAGCCATCCTTGGAGAGTCACTGTTTACTGATGACTGGTCTTGGGAAATGCAAAGAATGATTTGGATGAGAAAAATATATTTAGGAGATTAAAATATAAACAAAAATTTAAACATAATAAAATTCCTAATTAAATATGAAGGAGAAATAGGCCCATGGCATACTAGAAAAACCTATTCTGTCATGAGCAAAAATTTGTTTAACAATTATGGATCTGCCCCTCATTTGCTGAATAGCTATGTGTATTGAGCTTCACATGTTAAAGAAATCTAATAAAACTTTACTTTAAAATAGTGATATGAGGATTGAGTGAAATACCTATTGTGGGTAAGGTGCTTAACACTGAGTCTACAGTTTTCTCCTATATGGCCTTATGTATGTCAGTCCCTCTTCTAGGGCCTCTATTTCCTCAGAATTAGGAGAATTGGCTGGTCCATTTAGCACTAATGTATCCTAGGTGCAAACATAAGTAAATGAACACAAATATTGCTCACTCACTTCAACAGGAAGTTTAGAGAGATAAATGATTATATGACCAGGTTGTAGTCTACTGTCTGCTCTTACGTTTTGCTTCTGAATTCAGAGAAAGAGAGAGAGAGAGAGAGAGAGAGAGAGAGAAATCAGCTGAGTTTTCTAAGCAATAAGGAAGTACTTATTCTCTAGTGAACTGGCGGAAACCTCACCTTAAGTTTCCTCCAGTTCACTAGATGCATTGCACTTGCTCATTCATCACACTGCCAAAAGCTTTCTTTGCTGCCCTCTTTTCATTTAAAATTCATATATTTACAGTTTCTTGAGTTGCTTAGCCTCCTAATGAAAGTAACATATTAAATCTTGCTGAAATAAAAATATCTTCTGTCCTAGTCAGTGTGGCTCAGTTGGTTGGAGTTTTGTCTCCTAAATCAAAAGGTCACAGGTTCAATTACTGGTCAGAGCACATACCTAGGTTTTGGGTTCAATACCTCCTCAGGGACATAGGGAGGCAACCAGTCAATGTTTCTCCCTTATGTTAATGTTTCTCTCTTTCTCTCTCCCCCCCCTTCCTCTCTCTCTAAATAAAATCAATAAATATATCCTCAGTTCATGATTAAAAATAATAATAATTTTTAAAAATCAGCTCCTAATGTGTCAAGTAAATATGGATGTCAAAAGGTGAGATCTCACAGCTGAGCACAACACTAGTTTCCAAATGTTATAATCAAGTGCACAGTTTCCCTTTCATCTCTGACCAATGCTATTTTGTATTTGAATCTAAATAAAATCAATAAACATATCCTCAGTTCATGATTAAAAATAATAATAATTTTTAAAAATCAGCTCCTAATGTGTCAAGTAAATATGGATGTCAAAAGGTGAGATCTCACAGCTGAGCACAACACTAGTTTCCAAATGTTATAATCAAGTGCACAGTTTCCCTTTCATCTCTGACCAATGCTATTTTGTATTTGAATTTATTCTATTACAAGATAAAATAAGACAATCATATATACCAATATAATTCTCTTTGGAGATATATTAAAAGATTTTCATTTTTTTTTATTGTGTGCAGTTTAGGCTAAGAGAAAGTCAGCATTAAACCTATGTGAATCCCTAGGCAGCAATTGAATCTATGCCCTCCTCCCACACTCAGCAGAGTGCTATATCACTAAAAAATCACTACCCCTTCCCAGGATACAGCCTAAAAGATGGCAACACTGGTTCAAGGGCAGGGGAAGGGAAGGGAAGTAAAAGGAAGTAAGTGAGAAAATACAGCAAAGATGTGATTAACAGCTGTTTGCTGGAGCAAGCCCCCCCTCCCCCTTCTGCAGCTGTGTCATTGTGCTTCAGCTCTTCAGATCACCCAGAGCTAAACTGGGAGACTCAAGGAGTAGGGAGATGCATGAGAAACATTAAGGAGTCCAAAATCCATGGCAACGCTATGAGGTGAATGCCCTCACTCCTTGGCTTTACCTCCCCTCTTATTGGGGGAAGATAGATTTCTAAAATACAAAGTCCTCTTACCAACTGGATACTTATTTGTTCTGGGTTGCTGCTGTTGATTTTTCCCCTTTGGGGCGGGGAGGAGTTTCATGAACACCGTAAACCCTTTAACAATCCCCTTTAATAAAATCAACATGCTGTACACCTTCCAGAAAGCTTTCAAAAGAGCTACCTGTGCCTCCTCAAGATATAGGAGAGATGCGGGTCTTGGGGTGGCAAACTGAGTCTCTCTAAATAATGGGTCTAAGGATCATCTAAGTTTGGACCTAAAAGCCAAGCTGCCAGGCTCCTAGTTGGCCTCCTAATAAATTGGTGGATTCTCAAAATATTTTCTGTTTAGTATTACATCCTTGTTCCAATGATGAAGGAGAAAAATAGAAACTGGGGGAATAAGGCAATGATATTGTCTTCTCCTTGTGCTCAGAGGAGTATATTTCCTCTGAAAGATGCCCTTTAAGTAACCAGCATCCTCAAGTGCATCATGGCCCGTCCTCCACATGCTCAGTGCGGGTGGATGATCCACCTCCAAATTAAACAGCTGATAAAAAACACTTTAAAGGAACCAGACAGATAACCCAGAGGAGTTTGCAAGGTCGGGCATTCCCTGGTGAGAGCATGAATAGGTGGGAGGTGTTGAGGTCAGGATTCAATGACACTGAAATGAAGCCCCTGCCCTGCAGCCCCCTTCCTTCATCTACAGAAGGAGTCCCCAGTGAGCTCTGGGTCTGGAAGCTGCCCCTTCAGTGCTGCAGAGGGGCCAGGAATCGCATTTCAAAGCAACCCACTTAAAAGAACCAAGAAAAGCCTGGCGATGACCAGAACTGGCCCACATCACTGGCTACCTCCTCCTCTTGCAGCCTTATCAGCATTTCCCCTCTTTCCTCTTCGTCCCCTTTCTCCTTAGGGGGTGCGGGTCTTCTAGAACGTTTGGAATACACCCTAGGGATTTTCGGGTGCGCTCGGACCCCGGAGGCTGGCTCGGACTGTCTCAGCATTCCCTCTGCCCACCCCACCTGTCTGCCTGCAGCCGAGTGGCTCCTGGAGAAGTGACCAGGGACCTCTGTGGTCAGGTGAGCGCGTCCACCGCGAGGCCCCTCGACATCTCGGGGCGCGTGGACGCCGGGCTCT
>NW_005370134.1:27317-56797 GCF_000412655.1 Myotis brandtii
CACCCCGCTCCGCCTGTCCGCAGGGCGCTCTGCCTTCCTCTCCCCATTGTGTCCGCAGCGCTGCGGGGCTGAGCCGCGAGCGCCGCCGCACCGGCACAAACCTCTGAGCTCCAGGCGAGATGAAGGAGATAAGAGGGGGCAGAGAGAGGAACAAGAAGAAACCCCAAAAGGTCAAGGCGCTTCATCGGCAATGCAGAGGCGCCTGGACCTCCCTGCATTACGTTTTCCAGCTAAACGCCACCAACTGGAGCACTTCCTGACACGTCCACGCGTGTGGTTTTCGCATGTGGAAAGATGAGACGCGCCTTGTTCACTCATCTGTCTTCTCTCTTTTTCTCCCTCTCTCCCTCGCTCTCTCTCAAAATCCAGCCTGTCTCCACATCAGCACTACACCTTCTCCACATCAGCACTACCTTTCCAAGCAAGAAGCTGCAAGATAGAAACGCGGGTCTTGAAAAACCTCACTGCCTGCCTATCACCAAGAGTTTAACCAAAATGCATCCAGTTAGGCTTCTTTTCAAAGCCCCATTGTCACCCTCCTTGGAGACTGCTATCGGAGTTTGGAGGCGAATGGCCTCGCAACTGCTGGTCTCCGCGGCTCACTCCACATAATGAACCCCGGTGTGGTCAGAGACGCCGAGATTACGCGGCAAAGTTACCCAGAGCAAACCTGCAGGCCGCTGATGCTCCGAGCATCCTAAGCAGCAGGTCTGTGCATCCCCAGAAAGCCCTGATGCGCCACGTAACCGCCTCCAAAAGATGAACCCAGCCATAGGACACAGACACAAATTTCTAAACTTCTTTGTGAAATTGGCCCAGCACACCCAGAACGGACACTCACCACAATTTACAAGAAAATAAACGTCGCAACCCTGCAGGGAAACTTGTTGAATTCTGCCCTAGCATAGGGCTGCGATTTCCTATTTAGCCTGAAGGTTTTTGATTCTATATGAAAATACCCGGTGCACCCGGAACAATTTCTGACAAACTGCAGTCCTTTCTGCACCCATTTCTGCACCCCAACCACCACCGCTATGCAGCTAAGCATGTCTCTTTTGACAATTCTAAAGCCGGCTCTCACTTCCGTTACTATCATCTGGGAGACTTACCCTTCCTTAAGACTGTTTCCAGGAATCCAGCGGCTTGGTGTGCGGGCACAGCCTCCAACTTTGCTGTGCACTCCGGAGACCTTCCCGAGTTTAAACCAGGCAAAAGCGGTGTGACACTTACAAATGTAAGAATGGGGAGAGGGAGAGAGTGAAATCGCGTTTCTTCTCAGTATCAGCACCCTGGGAAAATCCAATCGTTCTTCAGCAGAGAATTCTTTCAAACCCCTTATCTGTATTACTATTAATGCGCAGAGCAGAAGGCATTGCATGCAAATAGGTCCAAGTGCGCGCTATTATTGGTGGCAGCGGAGGCCCCTGGGTCCTACTGCTCAGCCCTAAGTACACAGCAACACTAGGCTCGCAGCTTTGGAGGCGCGGAGGGGAAAATGGATTTAATTGATTCGTTACCTCTGGTATTGTAATGCCTGCTGCGATGTTTAACCGAGAAAAAAACCCTCACATTTAAACTCCTGTCATATGATCTATCATTTCATATTTGCTTTTAATTGCCTGTGCGGAGTGGCTTTGCAAATACAAAGGCTTTCAAAAGAACGTGTTGTGTTTTTTTTTCCTGAGAAAAATTCACACATACTTTTGGCAGGAAAACCCCTTTTTAAGCATTATTCTGATATAAACCCACGAAATACTTAGATACTCCTGCAGTTCACTAAAATAAAATAGCATCTAATTTTATTATTGAAAATGCAGTGCAATTCCAAATAAAATAAATAAGTCAATATGGTAGAAGCTAAAATATGGGTGTACCAATTATAAAACATGGGGTATGTTTTTAAAATGCTACTGAAAAAAAAATGCCACCAATGACAATGCCATGGGCATCATTTTTATTTTGCCAAATAAGAAACTAAAAAATATCTTATTTGTGAATATTGACAGGGAAAATATAAATCAACTTAAGGATGCTGGTAATGTCACAATATGTCAAGCATTTACTATTAATTGCCAGGTTTTCTTTTTACAGTTTCTCTCTTTGCAAGCCCATTAGCAATGCAAATTGGCAGAAGGAGATTCAAAGTGAGGCAGGCCTGTGGTGACTGGCAATTTGAAGTATTGTAACCACATTGTGCAGAAATACTTGTACATCATCATTAAAGGTAATTCTCTTAAATATTAGAATATTAATAGGTTTATCTTAATATATATGATTTTAAAGCCCTTAAGCATGCATTTTCCTGACCTTTAATTTTGTAGAAAGAAAGAGAAATCCTTATGTAAATGAAAATGACACAGACTCCACCAAGTTCCACCTTAGATATTTGCTGATATTACAACTTAGGAAATAACACAATTTTATATGTAAATAGTAATGTTAATTTAATTACAAAATTATAATGACTATAATTACAGCTCAATGATATTAGACAGTGATGTACTGAATAAGGTCAGTAGCAACCAACTCATAAATTCACCAGCCATGTGTAAACTAAATAAATGAAAAGGCAAAATGCAAAAATACAATAGAATTGAGATCTTATTCCAAATACATGTATAGCGTTTGAATTTATGTAGTGTGTGCTACAATCCTTCTTCATTTCCATAACTCCTTCCCTTACAGTCCCTTCCCTTCCCCCATCAGTAACCCTTGACAACAGAAGTGTTACTTCAAGACCAGGTTGCCTTTGCTGCCTTCCAGACCTAACTTACAGAGTATATCCTTTCCAGAAACAGAATTAACTCTTACATGACTGAGAGTTTCCTTCAGGGCTTAAAAAATCCCACATTCTTATGTATATTTCCAAAGTTTTCACCAAACATATATTTTTGAAACATCCATGACCACTAATTCGGAGTGAAAAGACATAATCAACTGGCAATGCATAGAGTCAATTTGCTGCATTTCCTCATTGCTATTGTGTCTCTGGAACAGCTTTTTGGGGTGAATTTTATTTGAGGGTTATTATCACTTTAGCCCAAGTTAAAAAATTTTCAAGTTACAATGGAGTTATCATGAAAAAATATCAAATTATTACTATATTAGGTATAATTGTATAGGGACTCATCTATAAAAGAAAAAAGGCTATTATTTGGTATAGGAAGAAAAGCATGATGACTATGCAAAGCTAATAGGCATGATTGATATTTAATTCTTTTTTAAAACAAGTATATTACTGGTCTTTCAGCTTCCTGTTACAAGTGGACTTGAAAAAATAATTATTTGCAGTCTAAGTGCAAATTGAAATTTCTGTATTTAATGAATATGTTTTTGGAAATGAACAAAGATGTGTTTTATTCAGGCAGAGTTCATACAAAATTAATGCAATCTATCTATGACTATAATTTAATAGAGGAGTTGGACAGTGGACAAATATGATAGTGAACAAAAGAAAATAAATAAATCAAAGCCAGCCAATTAACACATTTAGCATACAAGTGTTTGATCAATTCACACTTTCTGCCTTATATACTCAGTCAAACTTTCAGCAAGCTAATCAGAAACACATATTCAACTTTTTAGTTTTTCAGAAAAAAATGTGCTCTACATCTCTTAGATAAGTTGCTTATGTTTATTATAATTATTTGCATGTATTATAGATATATAATACATATTTTATATATTTCTAAATATTGAAAATATTTTACCCGACTTCTTATATACTAAGGCAAAAATATTTTAAACAGCAATATTGAAGCTACAATCATTTTTAAAATTTCTAAATCTGTAGGAGAATCCTTGATCTATTTCTTACTATTTGAAATATTGTTGGACCCTCATTTTGTCAGTGCACTTTCAAGGACAATATATTCTCTGTCAGAAACTGATTTCCATTATGCCCTTGGATCGTGATGATAATGCCTTATTGTGGCTAATGTGAGCATCTATAAAAGTTGGAAATCAAACAAACCTGACATATCTATGTGTGCCATTACTATAATCAGCTTGCTTTCTAAATGTAAACAGGTAAACATGTAATACTATACTTTTAATGAAATTTAATGAACTCTAATGACATTCAGCTACTGTTCAAGCTATTTTAAAAATTCTGAGTATTTTCAATTATTTTGAAATATATAGAGATTTAAAAATTTCAAAGCCATAGACATTAATTTATCTGTCTATCTTAAATAACATATTAATTCATGTTTGATTTTTGACAGATGAAAAGCAAATTTAGCAGACATATAAATTATACTTTGAAAGTAGTAATATAAAAGTAAGGATGTGGTGAAATAAGAATTTTTTTACCTACAAATCTGTAGTAAATATACTAATTGCTCATTAGGATATTATGATAATAAAATGATGCACTAAAATGCCTACTAAAAATGTAGAACATCACAGATATTACATTTAAATGCATGTTTTATTAACTAATTTGGATCGATTGCTAAATCAGAGGAAGAAAGTACAACTCAAAAGCTAAAAATTTATATAAGATAGTAAGTTTGAAGAGAAATATGAAACTCTAAAAAGGTGAACTAAATTTGACAGTAACCAGAAGAGATGAGAGCTTCATGGTACAGTAATTTTGGTAAGATGATCATCAGGATTGGAATACTCAAAATATGTAGAATTGTAATAAAAATTAACAGGAAAAAGAGAAATAGAGGGGGACATTTTACTCAATAACAAATAAGATTGCACAGCAAGCAAGATAAAAGTTGAGAATAAAAATGTAGAAGTGAAATAATTTGGCAAAAGATGAAAGAACAAACAAACCTAAATAGAATTGGTGTAGGCATGTGTTATAGTACCTTGAAATTAGAGAAAGTGTTAATAAACATTTTTAATTCAAATGCCTGGCTGGTGTGACTCAGTGGTTGAGTGTTGACCTATGAACCAAGAGGTCGCAGTTTGAATCCCCGTCAGGGCATATGCCCAGGTTACAGCCTGGGTCCCCAGTGTGGAGCATGCAGGAGACAGCTGATCAATGATTCTCAATGATTCTCTCTCATCATTGATGTTTCTATCTCTCTCTCTCCCTTCTGCTGTGAAATCAATATGTATATATTAAGTTCTTAAGAATATATTTGTGAATAAAAGCTCCAAATATTTTTGTGAAAAAAGACAAAAATGTAAATCCACCTAAGAATGCTGGTAAATGTCAGATAATTTTTGTTACAGTTAATAAAAAAATGGATTTAGATACAGATATAAGAAATACTATATCACCACTACTTTCACTTATTGAGGACTAAATAATACAATTTTCTGTTTGATTGTTATATCAAGGTTGATGATCATTGTGGTTTGTCCTTCAAAAGACACAAATGGTTATATTATTTAGAAGAAACTCTCTACTAGCCAAAACCTAACATATTTAAAAGCTACTTTATTATGCTTTATAAGCAAGTCCAAAGGAGTCTTTAAAGCAGACAATAACTACTTTAAGCTACGTTTTTATTCACACACGATAGTTCTTAGGTAGTTAAATTCAATCAAACAGTAATGCTATTTGCTTTTGTCCTAGACCAACCTCTGCCTGTATAAAAGCTAATTTTAAGTTGAGTCCTTCGCTCATTTTGTGCATATTAAATCTACTTTTCATATGGCACTATGCTGGACACATAAAAAAGATGAACTACAGTGGAGATTAAGATTACTTTTATTTAAATAAAAAAGAACTGAAGGGCAAGATTGCAGAATATAAATTGTAATATGAAATATGGTAAATATAGTAGTTTCCTCATTTCTTCACTATTTTTAAAATAACTTACCTTGCATATCTCTCAGAGACACTTTTTTTAATACCCACTCAAGGATATGTTTTTATTGATTGAGAGAGAGAGAGAAACATCTATCGATTGCCTCCTGTACATTGCCTCCTGTATGCACCAAGACAGACTGGGGGATCAAACCCACAACCCAGGGAGGGAGGGATGCTCCCTGACAGGCAATCAGTAACCGGGACAATGCTCCAACCAATTGAGCCACACAGAAAGAGACATTTTTTAAGTGGCTTTGAAGTGCAGGTAATTAGTGTGCACTGCTTAGAACAGAGAATCAAATTTTAATGATTTTCAGTCTAAATATCTGTACAATACTTTGGCCCAAAAAGTCAGTTTTCTTATTATTAACTTATTTATTTTCTGCTCTTTAAATGTAGAAATGAAACATTATTATTATAAGAATAAAATGTGTGATAAGGTTTTATAAACTCTACATTTTAAAAATAATGTTAATCAATATTAGAAGAGCACCTAGATATTTTAATCATGTTCAACCAAATAGTAGCAGAAAAATTATATATATATTTTGGTAAGTTGCAAATATGATCATCATATTTATATTTTTTAAACTTTAATATCTTTTTAAAACTTTAAGAGCTCCAAAAACATAAGGATTTTCTGTAATAGGGAAATGAGGAATACAACAATAAATAAGAATAACAAATTTCTTTGGCAATTTCAAGGATGGGCTTCTTTAAAAATCTTATAAACAATTAGGGGATGGATTTTAGGGCACAGAAAAAGGCATGTATTTATTGAGAAGGAGTCATATGTAGCAAAATTTATTTTCTATTTTTGATAACTTAGACAGCTTTCAGGTCATGAGAATGTCTTAGAAAAAGTTTATCTTGAACCCAGGTAATCATCTGACAAGGTTTCCTCGTTTCATTGTATACAACATAAAGAAAAATCACCTGAATGAAAGTAGATCTAGGTGGGGTTGTAGCTAAATAAACAAGTGGACTTCCTGTGTTGATATATCAATGTCAGCTTGAAGGCAATTTCAATGTCCTGCTATATGCCTTTGCATTTGACTCTGTGAAGTTTGACGTATTATCAGGGGAATGGGGCGGGGTGTTAACCAAAAACTTGTATGCATACATGCATAACCCATGGACACAGAAAATAGTGTAGTGAAGGCCTCAGGGGGAGGGGCAGGAGCAAAGTGGAGGAGTCAGTGGGGGAACACAAGTGGGGGGACCCGCATCTGTAATACTTTCAACACCAAAGATATTTTTTTTAAATATATTTTTATTGATTTCAGAGAGGAGAGAGGGAGAGAGATAGAAACATCAATGATGAGAGAGAATCATTGATCGCTGCCTCCTGCACACCCCACATGGTGGATCAAGCTATCAACCTGGGCATATGGCCTGACCAGGAATCGAACTGTGACCTCCTGGTCCATAGGTCAATGCTCAACCACTGAGCCATGCCAGGCAGATCAAGATAAAATTTTAAATAAATCTGCATCAAATGCACAGCTGAGGTATAGTAGAGAGAGAGAGAGAGTTAACAGCTTGCAAAACTAATTGTATGTGAAAATGGACACTCAAAACTGAAGGGAACAAAAAGGTAAAGCATAAAAAGCCGAAATACAACATTGAGTAATAGAATCTTTGAAAATTATGTTCAGAGGTCAATGAGCAACCACCAATGGCATTAAACCTACCCCAAGCTCAATACAAACTGATGGTGTGATGTGAGAGCCAATAAAGCTGTCTTAGGTAGCAATTACCTATTACTTAAGTCAGCTGCTATGATCAAGGCCGGTGGTAGTCTCACTGTTCCTTGCAGTTCACAGCATACCAAATCCCAGACCTATATTAAAAAAATAAAGAAAAAAGAAGGAAGGGGAGGAAAGGAGTGAGAGGGAGAGAGGGAGGAAGAAGGGAGGAAGGATACAATATTCCTAAATTAATTCCTCTCTTTATTCGAACTCCTAATATCCTTTGTCATTGAAAAATAATTTGAGCATTCCAGGCACCTAAGAAAATGGAAGGTAACTTTGCTGTAATATATAGTGTATTAATATTTGGCAAATAATCAAATGTCCCTCCCTGCGGTGCCTCTCTTTTCAAAAGGACCACACATCCCTATGTGACTAGCAATGATCAATGAAGTTTTGGCAGGATTTCCAAGAACCATCACGTGGCTTACCATGTTTTTCCCCTTTAATAGATGATGGGTTGTGTTTCCAGAAGAGGTTGCCTGGTCCACCTGTGTTCCAGTGAAGATGGCAAGAAATAAATCTAAAGCCCAGGTGATTCACAAAGGGCATAATGCATGAGCAAACGTAAGCCTTCATTATAGTAAGACCTGTGACTGGGGGAGCACTAGCTATTACAGCATAATCTAGGAAGTCCTAACTACTGCAGTGTGGGATTGAAGAAACTGGATTCTGTTCATTACTTTTGATATATAGCCAGTCAGCAACTACAAACTGGACTGTGTGCTCGGTAGCCACTTCTGAAAGGAGTTGACATGCATCAACCCCATGCTACAGCTGCCTAGCTCTAAAGACAACAGCTCCAAAACAAGAGTAGCCTTAATTCTCCTTTTAAGTCATTTCTAAATTTGAGGTATTTAAGGTTCATGTTCAGAGCCTTTATTTAAAGGATAATGCTTACAATACAAATATGAATCTAGGGGTCAGAATAATCATGCTACTTAATTTGATCTCATCTCAGGTTTGAATTTCCAAGACTTTTATTTTTCCTGTGCAGAATGTAGAAGGCAGAGGAGATGGAAATAAATGCAATTGGTTATAAAACTCTGAGAACCACAATGTTTTGCTTTAAGATATATGAAGAAATTCTCACAAATAATTTTGTAGGCTACTAAATATTTACTCTTAAAAATCAAACAAAAGCAATGGATTTATTTATCTTAAAAATAAAATTAACCTTACTTTAAATTAACAATTTATATGAAAATCAAGTTCAGCAAATTATATAGAATTATAGACTGATTAATGCCACATTTAAAAAATCACTAAATCCAAACTGTTCAAAACGGAAGAAAATGGTAGAGTCAATATGAAGTATTAAACACAAATCATAAGGCACCTAGAAGGCATTGGAACCATGTAGCAGAAATAGATGCAAAATTGATAATAGACTATTTCAATAAAGATGTTTGGTAATGTTTTATGAACTAATATAGAACATAAACAGCGACTTTGCTGAATTTTGCAAATTTTAAATGACTTGCTTTTTTAGTGGGCCTATGTGTTTTAGTAATGGAGAAAGGTATGTAAACAGAAAAAAGTATGATTTTGCTGTCATCATCAGGAGAAGCAATGTAGAATCTCAGCAAATTCTGAGGGCTAATTTTGCAGAAAGTAAGTAATGCTAAATCTTTGTCAACAACTCAGCTATAATATTTTAAATCCCATTGGCTAAATTATATACATTATTCCTCATTCAAATTACATGGCATTCTGAAGAGAACCATTGACCCATAAAAATAAATTGCTACTTTGAAATCCAGTATGATTAATATGTTCTGGATTCTTTCTGTAGATTTTGTTAGAGGGAATTCTACTTTACAAAGAGCTACTAAAACACCACAGGAATAATCATAATCCCATATTCTTACATGATCCAGGAATGATATGGTTCATACCACATTCTACTCCAAGTTGCCATTCCAACATAGTCAACATTACTATAGAATGTATTCAAAATAGTTATTTACTCTGTTGCTAGTGTACAGAAAAATAAAAGACCTTACAATATTCAATCTGAGTCCTATCTTTTGGTATTTATGTCAGTGATTTTCAGCATCTCTGAACCTCTGGAAAATAAAGACTTTTTGAAAGCTGGGGCAGAAGCATATCCTAAAAGGAAATGGACATCACTTGTGTCTATTTTTTAGCCCTCCAGTCTCCTCCAAACTTGCCCCTTGTCCTGAATTATGCAGATGCCCTCCACTGGAACATTCCAATCATGTATACTATCCTTTCCTACATGGAAAAGCTTTCAAGATCTATGTATTCTCTCAGTCTACCTTAATCTACTGCACATCTCATTCTCATTACGAGTTGTGAAGTTTCCATTGAGAGCTAAAATATTTCATCTGATAAACATTTTGTGTATTGTGTCTGCTCTAAAAGATATGAATTTATCTGTAAATCTTTAGCAGATGCAACGGACCTCAAATTTCAAGCAATAATTTTTATAAGGTGTGAAATGCTAGATACTATGGTTAGGTATGTTTTGATTTTCTTGAAATTGATCTAGCTTGGAAATCCTAAATATATTTAGTAGATGGGAGGGAAGTCATTGATATAATAAAAATTTAGGTAGATAAAACTACTCCATGGCTCAGTTCTGGCGTATAAACTTTGGGGGCTTATATAAGTGTAGTTCCTGGCTAAAGTTGATGAAACAATATGCTTTTGAAAATTAACTATATATAGGGGCTCCCCCCCCAAAAAAGTATATACTCACTTTGAATAATTATAAAGGCAGTGTTTATTAAAATACATTTCATTTTCAAAATTGAGCTACCTGCTGCTAAAGTGTGCATACATTTTGGAGGATATCCTGTATAATAGCTCAATGAATACTATAGGCCCCAAAAGGAGGAAAAACAATCTATCCTATTAAAAGGCTTATGGAAATAGCATAGACAAGTGTACATAAAACCCCACAAAACTACAGGGTAATTAATTATATAGTTATTAAAGTGCAACCTAGGCATAAATGCTACTGAGGACAACAAAAAGAATCATCTCTGGGAGGTGAGATTAGTCTAGGCAGAAAGAAGACCAGTTATTTATTTTTTTTTAATTGCCCACAATACAGAGAAGAAATCTAGATTTCTCACTATGAGGAAAATGCAAACAAATGAAACTTCATGAAAGGACAATAAAAATGATTAAGGGTCTAAATGAAATGATTAATGGACAGAGATTAAAAGACAGTATCCATTTAATTTGGTGAAAAGACTAATGGGAAATTCAATCACTTGAAAGCATCGGTAGGGTAAAAAAGGGGAGAAAGAGCAAATTTTAGGTTAGACAAGAGAAAATAACTGGAAGTAATGGGATTAAATTGAACACAGAAATTTTTTGAGGAACCATCATAGAAAAGGCAGCCTTGTTAGATCTATTAGGCTGAGGAATTGTTTCCTAAGGGACATAGTAAAAAGCCCTTGCTTGAGCCATTTATGTAGACCCGACAAAGAAGTGGGTAATGGTATAGGAAACAATTCTGTACTCACAAAATTATGGACATTATGATCTAATAGCTCCTATCCTGCCAGCACAAAAAGTCTCTAATGCCTATAATTCTTTGGCTTCTAGCTTTTTTATTTTTCCCCTTTTTTTTTTAGGAAAAAGCTGATGGAGCTCTGAACAGGAACCCTGAAAATAGACTTCCTCCATATACTGCTTTAATAGCGTTTGTAATTTCATCACTTTTTGTTTCCATATTATTTATGATAGTAGTTTTTGTGAATTAAAATTCTTTTAGCAAAAGAGATATTTAGATTTACAATTTTCAAATAAGTTTGGTTTGCAATGCAAGAATTTGAGTGATATATTTTATTGATCTGCGAGCAACCTAAAACTCAGTAAAGATTACTTTCATCCCATTGATTTGATCATGTTTTCAAGGTATCTTACAATCATGATGATGTCATTTATCTAGAATACAAAAAACAACTGAAAAGGTTTAGCATATGAAATCTTGACACATTGTCCAAGAAAACTGATAGTCACAGACATAATTCTGAATACATATATTTTCAGAATCATTTCAGTAACAGCATTGTGTATTTTGGTTTATTCTAGTATAATCAATCTGATTTGAAAGAGGGGAAATCTGTGCATTTGATGAACATTAACCATAAGCTGTAAAAATTGATCATCTAGAATAACATAGTCCTGAGATGTGCTGGACAAATAACATTTTGTCTAACTAATTTGATAATGTTTTTGTCATGAGGGTTTTTATCCAGGAGCATGAAAAATGTACCTGACATTATATATGGAATACATTAGTACTGATCTGCAAAAACGAAAAAAAAGAAAAAAAAAGAAAAAGAGAACAGCTGATAATACCTTAGGGTGTTAAAGATACATCTACATTTTCTCTTATTTAATCTTCATCATCACCCTCTAAGAAAACTCCAGCTCAATAAAACTAAGTGATTTGCCCACCATCACCAACTAATATCAGAAAAGAATCCTGATACCACTTATCTGGGCTTTAACCACTGTTATCTTCACATGCATCATTTGATCTCTCTTGGTGAAATGGGCAAGAGACTTTCTTGAATAATCATTTCATTTTCAGTTTGTGTGATCATACTTCCTGGATATTAAACAACATGGTCTAACTGAAGAAGAAACAGACTGAAAGTCAGAAGTCTGAAGTCCTACTCTTGGTTCTGCTGCTACCTGACAAAACTATCTCAGGCTTAGTTTTGAGTCTCAGTTTCCTCAACTTCACGTATTTGGTTATAGAGTTTAAGAATATCATTCAGCTCAAATACTGATCCAAAACTATGATGGCACAGTTTTCAAATCATATGAGACCTTTTTAAAAATTGTGTATCTAAATTTTATCTTTGTAAGTTTGTATTTAACATTTTCTTTAATTCTTAAAAACTATCCAATAAACTTGAAAATTTTATTTGTCTAACAAAATTTGTCACCAGACAGGTATTGTTTAATGGGTAAATAAATTGTAATTTAAGTGAATATTAAAGAATTTCTGTAAAAATATCCCTAACACTTTAATTTTTAAAATCTATTTAAATTTCCAGTCTTTGGAGTGAATGAGATTCATATATATATATGAATTAATTTTTTTTCCTTTTAGGTATTAAAATGTGAAGAAATCAATGTCAACTTCCTATCGAGCTTAGGGATATATATTTTTCAAAAGCAGCAGAGCAATAGTGTTCATATTTTTGCTCTCCTCGGCACTACTTAGACCACTGTCAATTTCCAGACTCCACACTTTGAAAGGAATATAATAACCTGGGGTGTTTCCAAGGAACAATGACTCAGAGGGTAAAGAGAGCCAAAATAATGAAATGTGCTTACAACATTGAAGAAACTGGGGATATTTTCAGTGCAAAAGTAGAGTCAGATGATTTTTTGATAGTCAACAATGTACTTTTGTCTTTATTATGATCAGTAGCTTGGAAAAAACAATATACCAGTGCAAAGAGTTTCATAATAAGGCAAAGTCAAGTTTACAGGGTAAGGCAAAAGTAAGTTTACAGTCATGAGTAAGCAGAACACAGTTTATTTGTATAGTATTATTCATTAATTATTGCATCATTTTCCATATGAACAATGATGAACCTACTTTTGCTGTACCCTGTAATGTCCCCCTAGAATGCAGGTACCCAACATTATCCACTACACACAAACCCAGTATAATAGTTATACATTATTGAAAATCACATTTTTTTAACTATTTCATCTACCTGAGAAAAAATTGGTGCTTCCTGTAGATTCATAAATTCATAGAGCTGCCAGGTATATGCTAGTCTCTGCAGATATAACATGAAGCAAACCTACAAATTTCCTTCCACCATGGGCTTATACTCTAGGGGAGTGAAACACATACATACTACTAAGTGAAACACATCTATAATAATAAAGGCATTATATGCTAATTAGACTGGACAACTAAATGACCTTCTGGAAGTAATTCCGAACATCCTTCTGGCCGAAGCTGTGGCAGCGGGGTCCAAGGCAAAGGTGGTTAGGGGCGATTAGGCAGGAAGGTGAGCAGTTAGGGGTGATCAGGCAGGCAGGCCAGTGATTAGGACCCAGAGGTCCTGGATTGTGAAAGGGTGCAGGCCGGGCTGAGAGGACTCTCTCTCCCACCCCTGTGCACGAATTTCATGCACTGAGCCTCTAGTAGAAAATAAAACAAATAGAATGCAAAGTAACTACAGCCCATTATAATTGATATGAAAAAATTACACAGATGAATGACCAAGAGGGAAAGGCCACAGTACATATCATGGGCAGAAAAAGACTCTTTGAGGAGGTGACATTTAAGTGAATATCTTACACACACAAAATTCAGCCATATGTAGACCTAGAAGAAACAGAACTCAGGATGAAGGAAAGGGAAGAGCAGATTGAGGGAGCATGTTGAAAAAATAGCAGTAAGCAGGGTAGAGGACTGGGCTCAATGGAAGGATCACACAGCAGTATGAAGAGAGCCATGGTGATAGGTAAATTTTATCAGTGGCAGAAATAAACATGGAGGCAAGGTCTGAGTGAATTATTCCTATCTATGCTACACACAGAAGAATATATTTAAGAATATAATTAAATATTGGAAAATTATTTCATAAATACAAATACTTTTGAGGGATCATTTCTCCCTACTTCCCATAATCATTGTCTACTCAAAAACTTGCACATAAATGTTTATATAGCTTTATTCAAAATTGCCAACACTTGGAAGCAACCAAGATATCTAACAGTAGGTGAATGGATAAACTGTGGTACATTCACACAAGAAAATATTATTCAGCATAAAGAAGAAATGACCTATCCTGCCATTAAAAAAAATGGAAGAAACATAAAAATACATACTACTAAGTGAAAGAAGCCAATCTGAAAATGTGACATGCACAATGATTCCAACTATATGATATTCTGGAAAAGGCAAATCATGGAGTCAGTAAAAAGATCAATGATTGCCTAGGTTTGAGAGAGGGAAGGATACGAGGGAAGAATATAGAGCATTTTAGGGCAATGAAAGTTTTCTGTATGATACCACAATGATTGATACATTCCATTACATATTTTTGAAAACTCATAGAATATAAAACACTAATAGTGAATCCTAATGTCTCTATGGTCTTTGGGTGATTTTGATAAGGCTCACTGACTGTAACAGATGTGCCACTCTGGTGAGGGATGTTGATAATGCAAGGGGTATGTATATGTTGGGTCAGGGAGTATATGTAAAAATCTTTCAATTTTGCTATTAACCCAATCCTTCTCTTAAAATTTCTTAAAATTAAGTTATAATAATTTAATAATTCAATGCTTAAATAATAATATTTAAATATGTGAAAGGCTATGGCTTATGTGGGTCTTGAATATTCATTCATTCATTCATTCATTCAATATTTGTTTAGCACGTCTTATGTGCCAGGAACTCTTCTAAGCATAGGGAACAAAATAAACTAAAATGAATTACTTCTAGCTTTCATTTTATGGAAGAGACACAGAGTAACAAGTTAAATATTGTATAGTGATGATAGTCATTTTTGTATTTGATTTCAGATTCACTTCTGCCCTTCTCTGACCTGCTCTGTATATCAGTAATTACATCCCCCAGGCTTCCTTAATCTCAGATTTCAGGTAGGCTTTTCCAATTAGAAACATTTATGGAATACTGGAGGGTGTGAGGGGAGGAAAAGCCAGGGTATTTCAAGCCTCCTTCTAATTTTGGAGGCTTCTCCACAGCAGCTGTGTCTCCTGCTTCCTATGAATCTGCAGCTCTTGCTTGACAGTCCCTCAGAGAAATGCAAATTAAATGTAAATTAAAAATATAATGAGATACTATTTCACATCCAGATTGAGAAAAATTTAATAATCGGACAAATCAAATGCCTTTGATGAGAAGCAATGGGAAGACCTACACTCTTAGTTGGAGTTAAAACTGTTAAAACACATTTTGAAAAACAGATATGAATTTTACAGCGAAGTTGAAGATAAATAAATCCTACTACTCATCAGTTCTAATTATACACTCTAAAGATACATTTGCACATGTGAACCAAGAGAAATGTACATCAATGCCCATAACAGTGCTTAATTTTTGTAATAGAAAAAAAAAATTTGCAGCACCCTGCAGAAATTAAGCATTTAGAGGAAAATATATAAATAATAAATAAATTTGGTGACATACATTTGCCAGAGTATTCTATGAAAGTATAAGTGAGTGAATTAGAAATTTTTGTGTTAACATGAATGCACTTTAAAAAATGTGCTTTGAATGAAGGAAAGTAATCATATCACCAAACATAGACATACACATACATCTAATATAATAATAGAGGAATATGCAAATTAGCCAGGACGCCGTAATGTGACAACCGCTCTACAAGTGGCGGAGAGCTACAGGGGGGTGGGGCAGCAAGCTAGGAGCAGGGGGAGCTATAGGAGGGCGGGGCGGTGAGCTATGAATGGGGAGAGCTACAGGAGGGCGGGGCAGTGGGCAGAGAGCTATAGGAGGGCGGGGCAGTTACCTATGAGCTGCAGAGAGCTACCAATGGCAGTTGGCAGGGTGGCCAGTTGAGGCAAGTGGCAGCGAGCTGCTTGAGGATGGATTCATGTACAGGGCTACTAGTATAGTATAATTCCATTCAGAAAATATTCAAAATGAGCAAAACTAAACATTTTCACATACGCAGACATAAATGGTAAACTACTTATTTTTTAAAAAGGCAATGATAAAAGAAAAACCCATGATAGAATTTGGTGAGGAGGGGTTAAGAAAGAAGTTGAATTTGAGGATGGAATCTCAGTTATTTACAAGGTAATTGGTATGTTCTCTCTCTTAAGATGATGGATGATACAGAAATATGCACTTTTTATTATTTTTATTTCTTATATCTTATCTAAACATTTTGTATTTTTGTAATTTTTCATAATTAATTATAGTAGGGTAGATGCAAATGTACAGACCTATAAAATTATTACCATGATCATATTTTAATTATTATTAAGGCAAAAATAAATAATACTGTCTGTTACCTAAGACACATTTCAAAAATATGAGACATATAAACAATGCACAAGTCAGATGTAGTTTAGGTTAACAAACCAGAGAAGACACCCCTAACAGAAAAAATACTAAGTTACCATGGACATTTATATGCCTTTTCTGTCAATCTCCTGCAAAGTGGTTACCATTTAGTACTTATAATCTCTACTTTTCCATTTAATTTTAAGTAGACCTATGTATATATAGGAAGACTTTGAATAAGAATGGATATCACTATCACAAGTTATTTCCCTGTATGGATTCGTGTTTTTTTTCCCCCCAAACAGTCAGAAATATTTTCTAAGGGCTCAAATCCTCAGGGAATACATCAATAAGATGAATCCAGTTGTCATCACATATGCCTGTTTTAACAGTGCAGTACATTACTTGAAACCACACCTTAGGCTACATAATCACAAAGTAGAAAGTTCAATTCTATTAATTTGTCTGTTTTCAGACATTTGACATTGGTGACAAAATTATAAAAAGAAACATATGTCAACTTTGACTTACTTGACCTTTGATAAATATTGGTTTCTTTGCTATGGAAGTATGCATTCTATCAGAGAAAATAACAACTCCTTGATGACAAAATATTTCCCAACACTAGAGAAGATGAATCTTCTCTATTATATGCCACTTCCCCTAACCAAAGTAGTTGTCATTAGAATCTAGAACTTTCCCATGTGTGCAGAAAAGATTCAGGGTGGCAAAGGTTTTGATATTTCCATAGTAGATTTAATATAATCAAGAATATCACAATACAGTTAAAATAGCATTAGTAACACCAAATAGACTCACAGTACTTATGTTTCAGGTAGTATTCTAAGTACTTTAAACATAATATATTATTCAACTCTTAAGACTACGTGAGATAAGTGATATTATTAACTTCTTTTTATAAATGAGGAAACTGAATCACAGAATAATTAAAAAGACCTGCCATTCTTCACAAGCTCATAAGAGGAATTTGAACCCAGAAATATGCCTTAAGAAGTTCTCACCCTTCCCGGCTTATGTGGCTCAGTGGTTGGGCATCGACCTATGAAACAGGAGGTCAAGGTTTGATTCCTGGTCAGGGCACATGCCCAGGTTGTGGGCTCAGTCCCCAGTAAGTGGCATGCATGAGGCAGTCAATTGGTGATTCTCATCATCGGTGTTTCTATCTCTTTTTCCTTTCCCTCTCTGAAATTAATAAAAACATTTTTTAAAATATAAAAATAAAAATTTCTCACCCTTAGTCAATAGTTTCTGGAGCCTCCAAAGCATATAGATGATGGGCTACAGCTGGAGCACATGCACATCAGGCAGGAGAAAAGATCTATCTTGGTAGAACCATTAGAGTTACTCTCTGGGAAATTTAATTATAGATGGGGAGGTAATAGGTTGGTTTAGGTAACTTGTGTCAGAGTTAAACTCAAAAGGACATGGGGGGAAGACAGTTGGAGCAAAAGGATATCAGAGACATAGTGAGGTTAGGCAAATATTATGTAGTAACTTGGAAAATCCCCTGACAACACTCAACCCCTGTGGCATTTGATGTGCTGAAGCCTTTTAGTTATACAATCTCTGGATATAGAAATAGAATTACTTCTTTGTGTACTCAATGTCTGCCTTTAAAACTTTCATTTTGAAACACTCTCAAACCCAAGAGAAAGTTGTAAGTGCACGACAAAGACTTTTCCCCATCTCCAAAATAAACTATATGATGGTGCCTGAGTTTGACTCATCCCTTTACTGATGATGTTCACTTTTATCACTTAATCAAGGTGGTGCCTGCCAGGTTTCTCAACTGTAAAGTTATTGTTTTCCCCTTTGCAATCAATATGATTTTGTTGTAAGTTAATTTTAAATTATGTAAATAATTGCAGATATAGATGTAAACGTGTACAAATATGTCTCCACCATTCTGTGAGTACTTCCTTGCTTCTGGGACAATAGGATGTGTTAGTTTGACTTTATATGTTCCCTGCCTTACCCTTAAAATATCAGTCTTTCTTCAGACTCATGGCTCCCATTATTACATAATACATGCATAAAGGTATGCATATGTCTGTGTTTCTGTGTTTATAAATATATGAATAAATAGAAGTCAATCTCCTTATATGTAACAAAGCTCCCTTCAGATCTGCTCCCCAGTCCCCCATCCATGCAGACTCTGTCCTTCTTCTGCTGGTTCTCTGACACCCTGCGGTGGACCACAGGGCTATGCAGGAGTTCTCAGTCTGCTGGGACTCTAAGACTCTGTGTCTGGATGCCCTAGACACCATTGTTTGTAAAGATCAAATAATCATCTTAATTATTTAAAAAGTCTTCACACTATATTTAATTTTTAAAATGTATATTTCCCAACTGACTTGATTGCCAAAAGGGCTGTATAAAATTCCATAGGGACATTTTAGAGTATTTTCTAGGTTTCATTATCCTCCTGAGTATAATATAGTTTCCATATTCTAAGAAGAGCTAATCTTTCTGTTTGTGGTCCTTTCTAGGATTTTGATCCTTCTTCCTTTTATAATTCTACTCTGCCAAGCTGAGAGGATCTGTGTCTTTCTATTGGTCGCTGATGGCTGACTTCATTTGGAAGTACTGAGAAAGGAGCTGCAAGCATCCAATTACCAGAAATGAATATTCTTATAAATATTTTCATAGTTTTTTTATACTACAGAGTATTCCTTATTTTGTTCATTACATGAATTAGTACAAGCTAAGAATAATTCCATAGTCAAATTGGCAAGAAAGGAAATGAAAGCATGGAAGTCTGGGTGCACCATCCAGGATTAAGGTATTTAATGTTTAAGAATGGAAGGGCCTGGCTGATGTGGCTCAGAGGTTGAGTGTCTACCTGGGTTACGGGCTCAATCCCCAGGATGGGGTGTGCAGGAGGCAGCCAATTCATGATGCTCCTGTCTCATCAATGTTTCTATTTCTCTATTCCTCTCTTTCTAAAACTAAATTTAAAAAATATCTAAAAAAAGAATGGAAGGGAATAAATAAAATGGAGGTAAGAAATTTGGCCATTTTAATATTCTAGGCTCATGGATTTTTTTAGAAGCCAGTGTGTCTATTTTGTAAAATTATACTTGGTTCATTTCAATGTTGAATCAGCAGGGAAATCAGAAGTCCATACAAAAAGAAATTATGAGAGAAGGGAGTAGAAAGCATCATCAAGACTATAAATTAAGACAGATTATTCATTGAGTGGCTGCGTGGGAGATCAGCCCATGGAAATGCAAAATCTCCTTAAGAGAAAAGACAGAAATCATACTTTACCTTGACATCTCCAAGATCCAGTTTAACTGACATATAATAGTCATTTAACTGATATGTGTTGAACGAATGACTGTAACAGGCACAGTGTCACTGATGGGAATCTCTGGCATGTTGTGAAAAGGGCAAGATTCATCCCCATATGTATCACAGTGAATATGTGGATGATGTGTTTCAGTCATGAAATTCAGTGACATGGCCCACAATGACCATGAGCTTTGCTCTAGCAATACTGGATAATGGTTAATAAGGTCTCTGCATTGTGATGTACACTTAACCTTCCAAGTGTATATATGTGGTGTGTGTGTGTAAAACCATTAACTACCTAGCACGCACGCTCCTAGTGTCATGGTCAGCAATGGCCAGGATATTCCAATGGGCATATCCTATCTAATAAAGAGGGGATGTGCTAATTGACCCTCACACCATTGCAAAGATGGCAGTGCCCACAGCCACAAGATGGCAGTGCCCAGTTCCCTCAGCCCCGCGGGAGTCCCCCAGTCCCCTCACCCCCCCAGCCTCCCAGGGCTGGCCCGAGGTGCAGGCAAGCCTCAGATGGCAGCTGCCCAGGCTCCCAGGGTTGCCCGAGGCTCAGGTAACCAGGGCTGGCTGAGGCTTGTGCTGCCAGCAGTGGCAGCAGCAGAGGTGTGATGGGGCGTCTCCTTCCCCTGATGGCTGGGTCGCCTCCTGCCCCTGAGGGCTCCCGGACTGTGAGAGGGGGCAAGCCAGGCTGAGGGACCCCCCTCCAGTGCATGAATTTTCATGCACCAGGCTTCTAGTCTTATATAAACCACAGTGGTTGAAAGACACTATGTCATAGCATTGCTTCAGATAAATATCCAACTTACATATAAGCAAACTCACATAACCCTTAGATAAATGTTATCTTTGTAGATCTGATTATAGTATAAAAGTAGTCATTTTTAGTATGTAAATACTGAAAGAAATGACCAAAGTTCAAGTGGTATAAAGTTAAAAATAAATCACTATTAACTTACTACTTGTCCTTCTCTCCTGCCCTAATACCTATATCTTCTAGTCTCAGTCTCCAGAGGTAGCATATGACGTGTTTCAACTTGCTTCTATATGGTAGAATAGGACATCTAATGATGATAATATAAATTTTCAAGTGACTTTTCTTTCCAAATGATTCTGGTTATTAGAAGGCACTGAATAAAAAATATATTACAAGACTAAACCCCACTAATGCTAAGAATCATATTTTAGATAATCCCATTCTGATATGGTAGTTCAAAGTTAATGATACAAAGAGAGTTAAACAGAGCTTCATACTGATGAACCTTGTTTTAGTAGACGATAAATATGTTTAGTCATTTAGTTGATAAGTAAGCAAAATAGCAGTAATACAATTATACAAATATTTTGGATTTTTCATTGAACTTCCTTCTAATGAATTATGTAGAATCTTTAACACATGTTTCATTTTTCACCTGAATTCAGTTTGAATAATTGCATTAGGTGATCATCTTTAGGTAAGCATTCTATTCACTCATGCATTTTTCCATTTATTCAATAATTAGTTATTTAGACAATTTTGCATTTTTCTACTTAGTTTCTTTTCATTTTGTACTACAGACTGTTTAGAAACATTTGGAAAAGTTAGGATATGTTGTAGACCATGAGTTTTACTTCAAACATTTTCTTATTTAAGAATGAATAATTCTGAAAAAGAAATAGTGGCTTTAATACCATCGATCTCCTAAGCTGTCTTTGGGTCTGGGCCCATTGCTCTTCTGGGAGGGAATTTTGGCCTGTGGCTCTGCTGATTTACCAGAAACTGTGATTATAGATGTGAGGTTGTCATTCTGTCCTAGGAACTGACTTTAGAGCCAAGAAGATTAAATGGTGACAGAATGAAAAATAAAATTCAAGAACCTTAAAGGGACCCTGTGCAGTTACCTGGGATTTAAAAAAAAATAAAAATGGTACTAAGCTTCCTTTTTACATTCAACATTCCTTTAGACCTGCCTTCTTATGCAAAAAATGATTTTTTAAATAAATGAAAGGACAGAAAAAGATAAATGGCAAGAACAATTTTCTATGCAACAGTACATATAAAAAAAAGACTTTTAAAAGGTTTCAGAAAAACTTTTCACCTAAATAATATCATCTTAATATTATAACTAGCAAAAGCTTTGCATCTCTGTGAAAAAAATAAAAACCCTCCAGTGAATTTTTCTAGGAGAACACAGGAGACAGAATGAGAGTATTATATCCCAATTAGAATTCTGAGATTTCTAAGCCACAGGCAAGAATTTTTAGTCTACCACTAATTCATTAAATCTCTATGTTCATACTGTGGTTTATCCCTGTGGGTATTAAAGTCTGTGCCACAATTTATTCTGTGGATGACTTTAAGATTACATTTAATTCAAATGAGATGCAATTAATAGTCACAACTGTAATTTTGTTATTTGTGTCCTAGATATCTATAAATGCAGTGTTAGATGAAAATAAGTACAACAAACATGATGTTTGAGAAAAGTTCTTCTTTAGCTGTCAAGACCTCTGGCCTCAGACTTCTGATATTTCTTTCTACACAACTCATGACAAGCTTCTATCTTCATTACTTTCTTCACTATGACCTCTATGATTGAAAGTTGCAAACTATTCATTTACTTTCAACTTTGTCTTTACTCTCAATGTTCTATTTCTTGTTGGTAGGACAAACTAAATTTTCTTTTAAGTTTACATATACACTCTTAAATAACTTTAACGAGGTATGTGTCATATAATGAAATTTGGGTCAATAACAAACTGCATGTTGATCCCATAAGATTAGAATGGAGCTGAAAAATTTAGTAAATCCAGAATGTGGGAAATTTTCTAAAACAAATGAGAGTAGGCCAAATTAATAATGATAACAATGATAACAATAATAATAATAATAAATAATAATAATAATAATAATAATAATAAAACAGATAAAAAAGAAACAAAAAAAATAAAAAATCACCCCTGTTTGTTTCACAGGCCTTTGAAATATAGCATTATAGTGCCTCATCTCTACCTCCAAACAATTCTACCTCTTTTTGGGGGGTTCGCTGTAGTGTTTTGTGTTGCATTGAAAGTTGAATTGAAAACAAGAATTTTTTTAAAATTTCCTTTCAATTACAGTTGGCAGTTAATATTATATTAGTTTCAGGTATATATAATAGTAATCAGACATTTATATAATTTACAAAGTGATCACTCATCAGTATCCACCTGGCACTATAGGTAGTTATTACATTATTATTGACTATATTCCGTGAGCTGTACTTTGCAACCTTGTGACTGTTTGGTAACTACTGATTTGCATTCCTTAATCCCTTGACCTTTTTCACTCAGCCTCCCAAATGCCTCCATCTGGCAATGGGCCTAGAAGGTATTGTGCTAAGTGAAATACTTCAGACAGAGAAAGACAAATACCATATGATTTCACTTATATGTGGAACTTAAAGAACAAAATAAATGAACACACAAAAAATTATTTATTTATTTATTTATTTATTTATTTATTTATTTATTCCTACCATCTACATTCAACCATCAACCTGTTTCATTGGATGCTAATCAACACCTATTATTATTAAGATTTGTTCCATCATTCCCATTCCACTGCTATCAAATTAGTGAAGGACTAATTACTTCTTACCTGTGCTGAAATAACCTTTTTACCACTATCCTTTTATCCTCTCCTGATTCATATTATATATGGCAGACAGATAAATTTCAGTCATGTTAATTAACTATACAAATCTTTTATGAATTCCTGATATGCATGAATCAAATACAGGATCCTTATTTAAATAACCAATACCTTAAACATTTAAGATAAGCCTACTTTTCCAGCATCCTTGACCACTTCTCTTTATGTCTCATGCTTAAGGAAAATGGTCAGCACTTTCATAAGCATTTTTTTCACTTTGACGCTACTATTTCTCATGAAATTTTTTCTAGTCCTTCTATTTTTTGCTCTCTGAAATTTAACCCAATCCTCAAAGTACATAATAAGTAACCTGTCTTCAATATTTTTCTCTAATCTACCAATATATGCCATCTATTATAATTATGTAAATATCTATTTAAGCCCAAGCTAGTTTGGCTCAGTGAATAGAACATTGGCCCTCATACTGAGGGTTTGATTCCAGTCAAGGGCATGTACCTTGGTTTCAGGCTCAATCCCCAGCCCTGGTTGAGACATGTGCAGGAGGCACTGAGTTGATGTGTCTCTCAAATCAATGTTGCTCTCTCTCTGTCTCTCCCCCTCCCTTCCACTCTCTCTAAAAATAAATGGGAAAAATATCCTCAGGTTAAGATTAACAACAACAAAAAACAAACAATAAAAAAATGCATTATTTTCTTCCTAGTATAGTGCTATATTGTCTGTTTGTTTGTTTAGTGAAAGAAGAGCGATGAAGATTTGTAGATTTTGCCCAGAGATGAATTATATGAGCAATGTCATACATATTAGTATCTGTCTAACAATTGTGGTTTAAGCATTAAAAAAGTAAAAACAAAAAAACAAAAACATATTTATAATCTGAAAATTAAACTTCCAAATAATGAAAGAACATGCCCACCCTGTGTGGCTCAGTGTTTGAGCATCAATCTACGAACCAGAACGTCCCGGTTCCCTTCCCTGTCGGGGCACATGCCTGGGTTGCTGGCCAGATCCTCAGTAGGGGGCATGCATTACACAGCCAATCAATGATTCTCTCTCACCTTTGATGTTTCTTTCTCTCTCTCACTCCCCTTACCTCTCTGAAATCAATAAAGATATATTAAGTAATAAAAGGACAATTCTAAAGCATGTCTATAATCACAAGTAACTTTTTTATTATGAAAATCCAGAGTGACATAAAAGAAATGGCAGAGTAAGAGCACATCTTTTCTTCTCCCCCTGACATTTCAACAAGTTAACCATCTATAATTCAACAAAGAATCCCCTGTTCAATATGAGTGCACACCTGAGAGACTCTTACACTGAAACACCTAAAGGTGGGCATCCAGGAATAAATGGGGGAACTAGAAGGGAGGAAATTGCAGGTAGCCCACAAATGCATTCCTGCAGCCATGAGCTCATGGCTTGGCCACTGGGAGAGGAGAGAAAGCCAGTGGTAGCAGGCACTTCATTTGGTAGAAGGAACAGAGACCTGTGGTGGGCAGCACAGCATGGGGATCAGCAAGCAGCCAGAGAGTGAACAGCATCTGAGTCAGCAGACACCCAACAGAGCATGGAGTTCTGCCTTGCAGCTCCCCACTATTGGGCTGGGTGGTGGTGTTTCAGAAAAAGAACCAGAACCACAGAACCCTGCTGCTGCATGGACTCCCCAAAACACCCCCCATTGCCCTTGGAGTTGGCTCCAGGAGCATATTATCCATAACCAAGAGTTAGTACAGTAGAATTGCTATTTTCCTCTATTACTGATCGGGAGGAGGGGTACTTCGGCAGGAGCCCGCAGAGGTCAGGGGTCGCCATAATGGTGAGGGCAAAACAAACCCCACCCCCAAGCAGCACAGATGACTGTCTTATAGAAGCCTCAGAGGTTCAAATCAGTGTGGCTACAGAGGTAAAAATCTTGCAATTCAGCTACATTTAGAGTAAAAAGACCTCTTCAGAGATAAATGAGAAAACAAAGGAGGGCAGCAAACACCAGGAAGAACCACAGTAATGACAATGACCAGAAAGAAAATGAAAAAATCCCCAGAAAGCAAGCTGGGACACATGGAAATATGTGACATCAGTGACAGAGATTTCAAGATTGCAGTTCTGAAAATACTCAATGAGATGCAAGAAAATACTGACAGGAAATTCAATGCACTCAGAAAAGAAATCAATGAACAAAATGAAAATTTCTCCAAGGAAATTGAACTTTAAAAAAGAATAAATCAGAAATCCTGGAAATGAACCATGCAATTAAGGAGATTGAGAATTAACTGCTGAGCATAGAAAACAGAACCAACCAGTTAGAGGAAAGAACTCATGATATCGAAGATAAGAGTCAAGAAATGACGCAGAGGGAAGAAAAGAGAGACCTGAGCATTAAAAAAAGAAAGAAAAAAATAGCTCTATGAGAACTGTCTGACTCCATCAGAAAAAGCAATATTAGAATTATAGGCATTTCAGAGGAGAAGAGGGAACATGGAACAGAGAATCTATTCAAACATAGTGATGAGAATTTCCCAAACCTATGGAAAGAACTAGATCATGGAATCCAAGAAGCAAACAGAACTCCTAGTTACCTCAATCCAAAGAAGCTATCTCCAAAGCACTTGGTATTAAAGCAGTGAAAAAGTAATGACAATGAAAAATTCTCAATGCAGCCAGGGAAAGGAAGTGACTTACAAAGGAAAACCCATCAGAATTTCATCTGACTACTCAGCAGAAACTCTACAAGCCAGAGAGAGTGGAAACAAATATTCAAATGTCTGGAAGAGAGAAATTATCATCCACGAATAATATAATCAGCAAAATTATCCTTCAGATATGAAGAAATAAAGATGTTCACAGACATACAGAAGTTTTTATCACCAGAAAACTTCCATTGCAGGAAATACTCAAGGAAGTCATTCTACCTGAAACAAAGAATATAAGTTCACAATACTATGAGTAAGATCACCAAAAAACTTACAGCATAAACAGGGATAATTTGTAACAACAAAAAAAAATAAAATGGGAAGGGGTAAAGGTCTGAACTGGCAAAGGAGGGTGAAGATCAGATGCACTCAAAAGAAAAAACAGCTATGGTATATATGCAAGTTTATTTTTTATAAACCTAATGGTAACCACACACAAAAATCCCCAAACCAGGACACATAGCTTTAAAAAAGAGGAGACAGAGGAAAGAAGTATTGAATACCACCAAACAAAAAGAATACACAGAAACACAAAGGAAAGAACCAATGGAGGCATAGAGCTACCAGAAAACAAAAGATTTAATGGCTGTAGGAAATCCTCATACATCAATGATTACCCTAAATGTAAATGGTCTGCATTCATCTACAGAGGCACAGAGTAGCAGAGTAGATAAAACAAACAAACAAACAAACAAAAACAGAACCCAACCATATGCTGCCTATAAGAGACACATCTAATCTGCAAAGACAAGGGTAGATTCAAAGTAAGAAAGTAGAAAATGATTCTTCAAGAAATAAGATCCATAGAAAATCAGGTATAGTCATACTTATATCTGATCAAATATATTTAAAGATAACAAGAGACAAAGATGGACACTATATAATAACAATAATAATAATAGGAACACTATATCAAGAAAACATAACATTTCTTTATATATATGCACCCAACCAGGAATCACCGAAATATATAAAACAACTACTCACAGAACTAAAGAGAGAAACATATCAAAACAGAATCATAGTTGGGGACCTTAATACTCCATTGATAGCAAAGAGGCCCTCTCCAAGGCACTTTGTATAAAAATTGTCAAAATTTAATGACAAAGAAAAAATTTTCAAAGCAGCCTGGGAAAAGAAGGAAATGACCTACAAAGAAAAACCCATCAGAATTTCATCTGACTTCTCACCAGAAATTCTACAAGCCAGAAGAGAGTGGAACCAAATATTCAAACATCTGAAAGAGAGAAATTACCAGCCATGAATAATATAATCACCAAAATCATCCTTAAAATATGAAGGAAAAATAAACATTTCCCCAGACATGCAAAAGCTGTGAGGTATTTTATCAACAGAAAACCTCCATTGCAAGAAATACTCAAGGGAGTTATTCAACCCAAAACAGAGAACATAAGGTCACAACACTAAGAGTAAGATCACCAGAAAACCTACAGCCTGAACAGGGATAATCTGTGACAACAAAAACATAAAAGGTGAGGGGGTAAAGTTCTGAACTGGCCAAGGAGAATGAAGATCAGATGCACTCAAAAGAAAAAAACAGCTATGGTATATATGCAAGTTTATTTTTTATAAACCTAATGGTAACCACACACAAAAATCCCCAAACCAGGACACATAGCTTTAAAAAAGAGGAGACAGAGGAAAGAAGTATGGAATACCACCAAACAAAAAGAATACACAGAAACACAAAGGAAAGAACCAATGGAGGCACAGAGCTTTCAGAAAACAAAAGATTTAATGGCTGTAGGAAATCCTCATACATCAATGATTACCCTACATGTAAATGGTCTGCATTCACCGACAGAGGCACAGAGTAGCAGAGTAGATAAAACAAACAAACAAACAAACAAAAACAGAACCCAACCATATGCTGCCTATAAGAGACACATCTAATCTGCAAAGACAAGGGTAGATTCAAAGTAAGAAAGTAGAAAATGATTCTTCAAGAAATAAGATCCATAGAAAATCAGGTATAGTCATACTTATATCTGATCAAATATATTTAAAGATAACAAGAGACAAAGATGGACACTATATAATAACAATAATAATAATAGGAACACTATATCAAGAAAACATAACATTTCTTTATATATATGCACCCAACCAGGAATCACTGAAATATATAAAACAACTACTCACAGAACTAAAGAGAAAAACATATCAAAACAGAATCATAGTTGGGGACCTTAATACTCCATTGATAGTTCTAGACAGATCAACAAAACAAAAAAATCAATAAAGAAATATTGGCCTTAAATGAAATACTAGACCAAATGGACATAATTGACATGTACAAAACCTTTCAACCCAGAACATCAGATTATACATTCTTCTCCAGTGCATATGGAACATTCTCAAGGATAGACCATAGGATGGGTCACAAAACTAGCATTAACAAATTCAAGAAGATAGAAATTATACCAAGCATGTTCTCTGACCATGATGCCTTGAAAATAGAAATCAACTGAAAAAAGTAAGTAAAGAAACCCACAAATACATGGAGATTAAACAACATACTACTATAAAATGACTGAGTCAAAGGAGAAATAAAAGATGAGATCAAAAGATATGTAGAGACAAATGAGAATGACAATACAACATATCTCCATTCCAGGTGCACAACATATCAAAACCTTTTGGATGCAATGAAAGCAGTAATAAGAGGGAAGCTTATATCATTACAGGCCTATCTCAAGAAACAATAGAAATGCCAAGTAAACAACCTAACATCACATTCTAAAGTACTATAAAAAGAAGAATAAAAACAACCCAAAGTCAGCAGAAAAAAAGGAAATAATAAAAATTAGTGCAGAATTAAATGAAATTGAGAAAAAAAGACTACATAAAAATTTGATAAAACAGAGAGCTGGTTCTTTGAAAATATTAATAAATTTGATAATCCCCTGGCTAGACTCACTAAGGAAAAATGGAAAAGACCCATATAAACAAAATCAGAAATGAAGAAGTTACCATAGACATCACAGATATACAAAAAATCATACTAGAATATTATGAAAGACTATATGCCATAAGTTCAATAACCTAAAAGAAATGAATAAGTTCCTAAGTTCCTATAACCTTCCTAGACTAAATCATAAAGAATTGGAAAATCTAAATAGACTGATCAGCAGTGAGGAAATCGAAAAATCGAAAAAAAACCTCTCAAAAAATAAAAGTCCAGGACTAAAGGGCTTAACCTAGCCGTGGGCAAACTACGGCCCGTGGGCCGGATCCGGCCCGTTTGAAATGAATAAAACTAAAA
>NW_005370134.1:63384-71551 GCF_000412655.1 Myotis brandtii
ATATAGTACTTTACCCATATTTGTTTCTTCATTAATCTGTATTATTATTGACAACTCTTCGGATCACTTTAAATAGTGACATCTTTTTTCTTGCTCTTATTCAGTGCTTTCTTTTTGTCTCAAGTAGTTTTTTGTGTGTGTTTTTTTTAATGAGGTCAAAAATTCAAAGAATATTTTTCTTATTGTTTCCATTTCACCGAAGTAAGTGACTTGTTATTCACTTCTTTAAATAATCTTATGTTAGCAATAAAATCCAGAGAAGAAATCTAAGTTGTCACTCAATGCCCCTAGGAATATCTAAATCAGTTGTGAAACAATCAAATTTCTTTCCATTGCAAAACTGAGAATAAGATTTGTGTTTTTTCTAATGGAGCCACAAGTAATGTCGAAAAGAAACAATTTTATTCTTTATTAGGGTTCTTTGCTTTAAAGCAGAACTCTTATTTCTTTAAGATAAGTCATTTAATCAATGTAGCAAAGGCAATACATCGTGGAGTTTTCAACATTACATTAAGAAGATAATCAATAGTTTGAGACAATAAAATAAAATGTTTTCAGTTTTATTAAGCTTCAGGGACATGCGGAGAGCAATTGGGAAGTAAAATAGCATTAAAAGTCAGTTAACATAGCTATTATCGCAAAGTGTGTCTGAGTCACTGCATAGCATGGGGTTTCTGTGGTTATTCAGGCAAAATCAGATTGAAAAACAACCACGCAAAAAAAGAAGATAGAATGAACAGAACTATGTAATTCATCAACTTTCAGAGAATAAGCAATGATTTAGTTTTGTATCAATGTACCATGCTTCCTATTTTAGCATTTTTTCTTTCAAGGCATTTACTTCTCTTACAATTAAGAATTGTTTTAGATATAGACTATTAGAGCCAAAAAAATATCATTGAAAAAGGCAATTGAAATTAAGGTTGAAATATAGGTAATTAGAAAGTCTTCAAGTATAAGATAGTATGCTTGGCTTATTTTATACATTAATATATTTCATTCTCATACCAATCCTCCTAGTGTTGTTTGACAACTGAGTAAAATGAGGCCTAGATGGTCTCTCCTACCCCAAGCTCAGCCAGCAAATGCGAGCCAGGCTGCACCTCGTGCCATTTCTGCTGCTGGTCCACCTAAAGAACCCAAACATTCTGAGTGCCTTTGGCTGTGGATCAGGGAAGTACCATAATCAAAACCAATTAAGGTGCTAACTAAACTCAAAGGGCACTTTTTCAGTTCATTCCGTAAAAGAAACTTAGCCAGTCACCATCACAAGGAGAACATTTAATTGTTCTTTGCTTATAGCTTTAGGTTATTTTAAAAATGCTTGTGGATACTTTATTTTAATTTCTAAGTAACAAATATTTAATTTTTTAATTATCTAAAATAATCCATGATTTTAAAAAGAGTGAAAAAAATGGAGCAGAAGAAATATTGGTTACTTCAAGTAAGTCAATGGTTAATTCAGGCATAGACAGGTGGTGTCTTTTTTTTTAATCTTTTTTTTTTCTTTATCAATTAAGGTATTACATATGTGCCCTTATCCCTCATTGCCCCCCACTCCACCCAGCTCATGCCCTCACCCCCCTAGTGTCTGTGTCCATTGGTTATGCTTATATGCATGCATACAAGTCCTTTGGTTGATCTCTTACCCTCCTCTCCTCCCTCCCCTGCCTTCCCACTGAGGTTTGACGGTCTGATCAATGCTTCTCTGTCTCTGGATCTATTTTTGTTCATCAGTTCATGTTGTTTGTTATATTCCACAAATGAGTGAGATCATGTGATATTTATCTTTCTCTGACTGATATTTCACTTAGCATAATGCTTTTTCACTGTCTTTTAAAAATCATGGTACATTGTTTGAGCAAAGGATATATAAAAATAAGATATCTATTCTTTGCTCAAACAATGCATATTCTGGGATAAGCTATTCATCCTAGAAACAGAAACTAGATATTTACTATCTCAATTAAAATAGGAACAAGTAATTATAATAGTTAATATTCTCTTATGCTGGTCTGTGCATCTTTAAAGCAGTGTAAGAGTAGAAAAAAAGAAATTTTGGACACAGATATATGTCTGAGTTTGAATCACATTTCCTTCACTATATAGCTGTGAATGTGGCTGATTACTCTACCTGTCTAGGGCTTTTTTCCACATCTAATAAAAGAATATTTCAAATTTACCTCAAGCACACATTAGGAATACTAAATGAAACACTGTATAATTCAAGTACCTATTAGAATTGAAACGCAGAACCAAACTGAAATGTGTGATTTCTTCTAAGTAGGATGCAAAGGTGATTTCTTTCCCGGGTTTTCGTCCAAGTGGTTTTGAAGAACGAAGCCACAGACAAAAGGTGGTATATGAAAAGGTGGAAATTTATTGGAAGCAAGTACAGACTCCCATGTAGGGAAGGGGTCCCAATGGGGGTAGCCCACTCAGCCCCTTTTTCTATGGTTTATGAAGGCTGCAGTTCTTTGTGTCCTGATATTCCCTTCTTATTGGTCATTATAGCAGCTTCAAAGCTCAAACCCCACGTGTACCACCCCCCCTTTCTCTCCCCCTTCAGTGGTAGAATTTTCTATCCCCTATGAAAATCTGTTTTCCTCTTTCTCCCTTTTGTCAGCATTTCTCTACCCCTGTGGTGCTTTTTCCTATTTTCTGTGAATGTGTCTTCTTCTCCTCTTATTCTGTGGCTTTCCCCTTATCTTCTGTGAATGGGTGTCTTTCTCTCCCCTTATCCTGTGGCACCTATTGTTCTCTGTGAATGTATGCCTTTTGGCAGCTCCAAGTCCCTAACCAACTATGCCTCTATTTTACCCCTAAAAACTCCTTTCAGGATGTCTGGGACAAGACAGATGACTACTAAGTGCATAGGAGGAGCATCACATTGCAAAGAAGAGAGACATGAGTTATTGATGCTGTTGGTGTAGCAGCCAGTCATTTGCCATCCAGATTTCATAGCATACTTTCTCTCTGAACCACAACAGTTTTCCTCAAACCTTCCCGTTTGGAAATACTCTGTCAACTCTGGGAGTGACCGCAGGGAGGCAGTTCATGAGGAATGGAGATAATATTAGTTTTAATAACTAGTACTAAAAAGCAAGAACTTTCAGATTTGTCTACACTGCCCACGTTCCAAGTGCTCAAGCCCCAGGAATCCACTAGGTCTTCCACTGCCACTTAATTCAGCAATCAGTCATTCTATAGCGATTTTCTCCTGTGTGCTGGGTTAGCTTTTACATCAGGCTGACTTCATCTTTAAAAAAACAAACAAACAAACAAAAACATGTAAAGAAAAAGCACACCATGTTTTATTTTTGGGGTCCAAAGCCTGAGAAAATTTTTCTACTGGTTCCACCAGTACAAGTAATCATTCAAATCAGGCAGATGATACTGGACTCTCTTTGTTAATTAGTCAGAAAATTGAATCATTAAACATTTTTGGTAATTGTCTAGAAGCTCACGTAAAGCAATACATTTAGAACAAAGTTAAAGCTGGTTTTATTTCTCTTTGTGCTGTCAGAAATTCAGGTTAATCGTGATGTCTAAGGCTCGGCTTGGAAAACTAAATCATATGAATCCTTTCAACAGGACACTTTTTAATTTTATTTTTAATTGCAGTTATATGCAATATTAGTCTGTATTAGTTTCAAGTGTACAGCATAGTGGTTAGATAATCATATACTTTATAAGAGTTTCTCCCGATATTTCAGGTAACCACCTGGCACCATACAATGTTAATTCAATATTATTTTCTATATTCCATATGCTGTACCTTATATCCCTGTGACTATTTTGCAACTGCCAGTTTGTACTTCTTAATCCCTTCATCCTTTTTATCCAGTCCCCCAAACCCCCTACCCTCTGGCAACTATCAGTCTGTTCGCTGTATCTATGAATCTGATTCAATTTTTTTGGTTTGTTTATTTTGTTCTTTGGATTTCATGTGTAAGTGAAATCATATAATAATTCTATTTCTCTGACTGATTTATTTAACTTGGCATAATACCCTCTAAGTTTATTCATGATGTCACAAATGGTGAGATTTCACTATTTTTTACAGTCAGGTAATATTCCATTGCATGTATATATGTACCAGTACTTTTTTTTATCCACTAGTCTCTTAATAGGTACTTGGGTTGCTTCCATCATGTCCTGGTTATAAACAATGCTGCAATGAATGTAGGGGTGCATAATATTATTTTGAATTGGTGTTTTGGGATTCTTCAGATATATTCCTAGAAGTGGAATTGCTAGGTCATAAGGCAGTTCCATTTTCAATTTTTTGAGGCCCCTCCACACGTCTTCCACATCGCATGCACCAATCTGCATGTCCACAAACAGTGCAGGAGGGTTTTCTTTTCCTCACATCCTTGCCAACACTTGTTTGTGGATTCAGTGCACTTTTGATGATAAACATCCTTGATGTATTTTTACTTAAATTTACATTCACCACAAGTCTTATCTCCTAAAAAATTGCCACTAAACATAGCAGAAAACTTATTTTATTGATGATAATGCAAATTTTGGTGAACAGTCATCTATCATCCCACTCATCACCAGAAGCTGCTCTATCTGGGGGAAAAATGTAGATGAAAACATGTTATACAATTTCAGTTAACTTTCCTCTCGCTAAAACTTAGGCCTTAAACCACAAGATATAGTAATATCCCTGGATTCCTGGGGGAGTAAATCCCCCTGGTTCTTTTATCTTCAGTGCATAATACTGGGCCTGACATATGCTAGAGGCTTATCACTTTGTTTAAATGAATTCGTAGTAAATATTTGAGATCATTAACAAAAATTTCAGGCAGTAGATCAATTCTGGAAAGAACAAGAGGGTAAATAAAAAGAAATTCTGGAGAAAAATACCAGATTCTTTGAAGTTCCTGAACATCAATAGTATTGGGTCAACTTCATTAACTTTCTTAAAATTTTTAGAGCTGGATCAGGCCTTAAAGTCCACACAGTTTAACTAAAAGGAAAACACTGTCTTTTCCCAGGATCCTCTGTCTGCCTTGGCATGATGCCTAAAGAGATTGCCCAGAGAGTGATTGCAGTTGGGAGAACTTTTGAGTCAGTTTTGATGACAAAAGAGTGAGGATCTAGGACAAAAGGCTGTTGCATTGGAATCTCATTCCATCCCTTCTCCTCACTGTGATTTCAGGAACTAGACCCTGTGTTATAGGCCAGGGAAAAGAAAAGGCAGGCTGAGAGCCTGTGATAGGGAAGCCCAGAGACAGGAGCATGGGATGAACCTTATGTTGTTCAGGGATTGGATTTGAGGACAGATATTTCTCTTTTTCTTGCAATGGGAATTTGGATTTATAATTTAAACTTTAAATTTCTGGGATGCCACAAAGGAACTGCAGGAACTACTGTGGCTTTTTAATCACTGTTATGAGCAAATCCTTGTATTTTTTTAAAAACAACATTTCTATATTTTGCAATTATTAAAACACTTATTTTAGACAGCTGAAACAGGAAAGCATAAAAAATAAGAATGTTTCTCCTGGTCCTAAATAATGCTTATGCAAGAGGAAGTATAGAGTAGCAGATAATTCACTGGGCTATGCGATCATTCCCAGGTTTTAATCCTAGTTCAGACATCCACTAGCTCTAAGAGTTTCACTTTATTCATCTGTAATAGAAGCTTATAAAAATTCCTAATTAATAAAATGTGAAAAAATGTTCTGTGCTAAATAAATTATAACTATTTGTTCCTACCCTACCTGATTTCAAAATTACTTGAGGCATAATAGATAGTATTCTCTTCATTATTATTGTTGTTATCATTGTCATTATTAGGCAGAAGTAGTAAAGATTACAGAGATGATAGACAGTGCTGGAGACACTGTTCATGAATAAATAAAGCATTATGCAGGTATGATCCGATATTCACTTCTGTCTGGAAAGCTCAGAAGAAATCATACTGATTAGTATACAGGGTGGGGCAAAAGTAGGTTCACAGCTGTGAGTATGAGAAACACAAAGTTTATTATTGTATTACTAGAGGCCCAGTGCATGAATTCGTGCACCAGTGGAGTCCCTCAGCCTGGCCTATGGGATCGGGCCGACACCAGCTCTCCGACATCCCCCGAGGGGTCCCATATTGCGAGATGGCGCAGGCCAGGCCAAGGGACCCCACTGGGGCACGATCAGGGCCAGGGAGGGATGCAGGAGGTTGGCCAGCCAGAGAGGGACCAAGGGTGTGTCCGGCCCATCTCACTCAGTACCAATTGGCCGGACCACAGCAGCAAGCTAACCTACCAGTTGGAGCGTTGCTCCCTGGTGGTCAGTGCACATCATAGCGACTGGTTGATAGGTCGACAGTCTGCCTCCTGGTTATCAGTGCACGTCATAGCAAGGAGTTGAGCAGCCCTAGTATATCATTAGCATATTACTCTTTGATTTGTTGAACAGATGACCAGACACTTAGCACATTAGGCTTTTATTATATAGGATTATTATTGTATTATTTTCCATACAAACAATTGTACTAGTAAACCTATTTTGCCCCATCCCCTATTACAGTTTTATGTGATGGTGTTATTGGCTCACACTTAATTGAATAAATGTTTTTGAGGGTTTCATCTTTTTCAAAGTTGACCATCATAGGTGTGAACTTTATAGAGGTTTTTACATTATCTGCCTTTGCCGTTTTGCAAAAACTTCTAAAAGCCCTAACTGGCCTGTACTCCAAGGTCATAGAACAGAGTGAGTAACCTCTTAACCCTGGCTTTATTAGCATCATGGTTGGTATAGTATAAGCAAATTAACTGCCCCAGAGTCATCTTTAAAACTGTAATTCCTTAGGGCTAACTCTTTTTCTGACCAGTAATCCATCATGTTTAAAAAAAATTGGCATCTGATCAAGCCTCTACCCATATTATCTATTTTACTGTACTGCCTCTTATCTTTTCTACCCAGTATCAGGTCCTTCTCTTATTTAATTCATTCTGAACATCAGTGTTGGATGAATCTGTCCACAAAACTAGTTTATCCTCAAGACAAAACTCAGATGTCACTTCTTCTGGAGTCTTTATTGCACTTCCTCTGGTTGAATTGTGCATATTTATACATGTCTATTGTTGTAACTTATGGGCTGTGTTGCAGTAACTTATTGTAGACTACTATTTAACATTGACTGTGGAGTGTGTGCAAGAAATGTTTATAGATAATTTGTATAAATCTTCCAAATAGTCAATACCTCCCACCTTTGAGAGTGTAAAATATTTAGATTTAGCTGCCTTGCAAATAAAATTCTACCCATTTTATCTTACTCAATAAAAACACCAGTGCCCCCAACTTTACTATGCCCATCTGTATAAAAATTTGGTTTGTAAAACTGTCCAGGGCATTTCTGATTTTTTAAAACAGAAACTATTTGTGTTTCTTTTGTTGGTGGTGAATTAAATAAAACTGTTTCATAAGGTAACTGCTCAATCCTTTTGATACTATAAAAATTATTTTCAAAGTCATTACTTTGTTCATTCAACCAATATTTGTCAAGACCTCAGGACTTTGCAAGATAGATTTCTAAAAGTATTTTTATTTGGATTCTTTTCTAAAACAGTTTGTTATACCATTTGTAGGCATAGGTCACTATCTTCCCATGGAAGTGGAGCTTCTAATTGCATTTGTCACTGCAATTTTTAGAGGTTTGAATGGGTTCGCCCAAACCAATGTTCATTTTTCTTTACTTTTTCAGCAATAATCACAGACAGTTACAGTAAAATATTTTAAAATTAATTTATATGTAGAATTTGCTGGCAAGCTGCCAGAGGTCAATGTGGAAAAAAGTAAGTGCTTTATTTTGGAGAAGTATTTTATTAATTTGCTTACAAAAACATTGAAATAAAAAAAATAACCTCCTTTTTCATTATTAGCTCAGATAATTTTCTATATCACAACAGCATTACTAGCATTCAGAAAAAAACACACACAATAAAGTCAATCCAATATCTCTTTTCATCTATCCTATATAATAAAAGGGTAATATGCAAATTGACCCTAACAGCAGAAAGACTGGGAATGACTGGTCACTATGACACACACTGACCACCAGGGGGCAGACTCTCAATGCAGGAGCTGCCCCCTGGTGATCAGTGCGCTCCCACAGGGGGAGCTCTGCTCAGCCACAAGCCAGGCTGACGGCTGCCAG
>NW_005370134.1:71608-79568 GCF_000412655.1 Myotis brandtii
CTGCTGGCAAGTGGACATCCCCTGAGGGCTCCCAGGCTGCCAGAGGGATGTCTGACTGCCAGCTTAGGCCCGTTCCCCCGGGGAGTGGGCCTAAGCCAGCAGGTGGACATCCCCCGAGGGGTCCCAGACTGTGAGAGGGCATAGGCCGGGCTGAGGGACCCCCCCGAGTGCACAGATTTTTGTGCACCGGGCCTCTAGTATATATATAAAAGGCTATATGTAAAATGTCCCCTCAGGAGTTTGATAACTCGCTATGACATGTGCTGACCACCAGGGGGTGGCGCAGAATGAAGGAAGACTCTGGCCAGCAGCCAGAAGGTCCCAATTGGTCCTGATCAGGGCCAATCAGGTTCCCTGCCTCCCCACCTCCCCACCTGCCTGCCTCCTTCCCTTGCCACCCACATGCCACCACCATGCCGTTCCCCCAGCCTCCCCACCTCCCCGCCTCCTCCTTCCCTCGCTGCCTGTGAGCTGCCATGGCATGGTTTCTTGCCTCCCCGCCTCCGCCTTCCCTCACTCCCTCAGTACCCCACCACTACTGCTGGTCGCCCACCATGTTCCACGCCGCCCCCAGTAGTCAGCACACATCATAGGGAGTCATTGAACTCTAGGTCTCCTGGTCGAACTCCCGAGGGGACACTTTGCATATTAGCTTTATATATATAGATGACATACTCAAAAGAGGATATATAGATTGAACGACAAAGCTTAATCAGATGAACTCTCAATAGCAGGAAGTATTCTCAGTTTACAATGTCACTGAGGATACAAGATAGGATACTTAAGCATATGGATCCAATACTATCAGTGACCTTGAGGAAAGTGACATGTGTGTTTTATCTCACAACATTTTAAAATTAGCAATAAGAATGGTTTTGGAAGAGATAATCATCAAATAAAAAACATAAGTAATTAACTGCAGCAATGTGTGGAGGACACATGAGTCTGGGAAATGTGCCAAGATAAAGGTTATAGTAAGTGTGCATTTTAAAATGACAGATAGAACCTAGAGGGTGAAATAAAATTTTGGTGTCAAAAAAGTACGGTGGTGTTAACTCTTAATTCATGACTCTAAGTAAAATAGAAAATTTGCAAAGAAAAAAATGTAATTGCAGTTGGCCTGTAATCAGATTTTAGAATCACCAAATTAATTTTACTTTCTTAATAAATATAGGACTTCTTTCCTTATTTTGTAAAGTTAATTAAAATCTAATCTTGCTGATTTGAAAACAAACACACTTAAGAACTATGCTTCAGGCAATTTCATTTAATGTGTTAATTTAAACATTATGCATAGTGATCTTAAATTTACATCTTAATATGTAAGTAAGTCAATACAACACACCTCTAGGGCAACCTAAGATGCTTTATGATAAGTGAAGAGAGGGCAGTTAGCTTACAAAAGAAGAGTCTATGAATATATTAGGGAACTGGCAGACTATGAATGAATACAAAACTAAGAGGTAAATTAGGTGTTATTTTGTCCATTTAGCTATTCCATTATTCCATCACTTTAAAGACTTTTCTCCTGTTTGTTATGAAAATTATGTACAAAAGTAGAGCCAAATTAATAGCAGATATTTTATACATCAGAATTTCTATTATTATTTATCTATACCCCTTAAAATTGTTATAATAAACTAATAAATAAAAATTAATTTTTATTTGGTTTAAGGCATTCTTTAACTACAAAAAAATTAATTATATTTTTGATATGGGAATTTTGGACTGGAAACATGTGGTGTTCCCCTGGGCAGGATGGTTCCTGGGCTCTTATCCGGTGGAGTAGAAGAATGAAACCATGGGCGAAAGGTGGTATAGCAAAAGTGGAAATTTATTGAGAAATAGGCACAGACTCCCAGGTGGGGAGGGCGGAAGAGTCCCACTGAGTCCCTTTTTCCTATGGTTTATAAAGACTGCAGATCTTTCTGCCTTGATATCCCCTCTGATTGGTCACTATCCCCTTCTGATTTGGTCACTGTAACAACCCTGAGCTCAAAGGTTGAACCTCACATGGGACATGTGAAGCTCTCCTCCCCTCCTTCCTTATTGTTTTGTAAATGTGTACCTTTTGCTACTCCCAGCTCCCTTGTCTTATGGAAATGTACCCTTTTGCAACTCTGTAGTCCTATGCTTTTTTCATGAATCCTTTAATTTTCTAAATTTCCTAAACCTGCCTATTTCACTGCTAAAAATTCCTTTCATTTTGAGTTAGAAAATTGTATTTATTTTTCACATTCCTATGAACTTTTTATTTATCATAAGTAAAAAGTAAGAAACATCAAAAGGGTGATGGAGAGAGTTCTGCTTAGGATGTAGAAAGCATTGTTTAAAGGTGGTTAGAAATTTAAATAAAGGGTTTTAAAGTCTTTCTTTTTTTCCTAATACCATACACCTTGTAAATTACCAAGTTCCATGACTTAAAAAGCTTTGTCTATCTACTGCATCCTGTATTTCCCAACTTATAACATAGAGAGAGCTCTTAACATTAGTTGAAATACCATACAGTTTTCATTAATTTCAGAGAGAGGAGGGAGAGGGAAAGAGAGATAGAAACATCAATGATGTGGGAGAATCATCAAAGCATGCCCCCTATTGGAGACAGAGCAGGCAACCCAGGCATATGTCCCGACTGGGAATCAAACTGTGTCCTCCTGGTTCCTGGGTTGATGCTCAATCATAGTGAGGAGGAAACTGGTCTTGCAGAACTTGTTATCTAAATGCAGAGGCCACGGAACTGTGAACAATGCACTGCCCTGGAAGGGGGGCGGGGGGTGGTTGTTATGCTGGTGCCAGGATGGACCATTGGATGTGGCCTGACACCTGGGGGCCTTCCTGCAGGGCCACGAAGGGGGCAGGTGGCATATCTGTAAGACAAAGACCCCAGCAGGATATACATAGACAGGCTCTCTGCATGTTTCTTCACTCTGATTTGGAAATTATTCCCGGAGTCTACTAGTGTTAATAAACGGGGTCCTTCCCTTTCTCTAGGAAGCGTGCTTGGTATTTCTTTGGTCTTCTGTAACAATAGAGCCACACAGGCTGAGTGCAATCTAGTTTTTTACTTACCTAAGTAAAGGAGAGGGCCAGTTACTCTATTATCCCCATAGTGGGGTCAGGATTAGGATGAAGGGTAAGGATAGGGTTAGAGTAAAAAATATGTGTCTCTTAAAAAAAGATTATTAATAGGCTATATATGAGGAAATGATTTTTGTTAATTCTTTGGACTTAAATATTTAGGCAACTAGAAGATTTTAATGAAGATAATTATCAATGAAAATTAGAGGGATGATTACTTTAAAAACTTATTAGATTAACATACAGCTGATAGCAATATCTTGGGAGAAAACATGATAGTTCAGGTATAATAATTTAAATTCTCAGCAATATGGAACACATCAGGGGAAGGCTCCTGGAGTCTGGTCTGGGTTGTGAATCTGCGTGAATGGCTGCCAAAAGATCCAACTAGTTTGCAACTCTGTGCTCTTGGAGGAGAGTTGCAAAATTAGTCAACATCTGGTTTTTTAATTAGTTGGGTACAGAATTTCTTTCTCAGGAATTATGTAGAGAAGCTGCTGAAAAAGGAATTTTAGGGGAACATAAGGAGGTTTAGGTCCATGGAAAAAAACATAGGGCTTTAGAAGGGGAGAAGGTACATTTCCCTAAGACAAGAGAGCAGCAACAGGTATATTCCCATAAAACAAGGGAACTGGAAGTAGCCATAAAAGGTCTATATTTACAAAATAAAGAAGGAAGAAAGCCCAGAAGGAATAGGAGGACAAAGAAGGAGGAGGGCCTTAGGAGTCACTATAGTAACCAATTCAAAAGGGGATATGGACCATTCAGAGGGGATATCAGGACACAGGAACTACAGCCTTTATAAACCATGGAAACAGGAAGTCGGTAGGACCCTTTCCCCCTCCCCACATGGGAATCTGTACTTGTTCTTCTTCAATACTCCTCCTTTGCTTTACTACCCTCTGTCCATGGATTCATTCTTTGACTCCAGTGGACAAAGAATCTGGGTTCCAGTCCAAAAATTCCATACCACTGCCATTTTCTGAGAGACAGTGGCCATAGGTGGGTCAGGTGTTATATTAGTGGCGATGCTGTAATCATTGAGGAGAATGTGGGATGTGCAAGTAAGGATCAAGCTGGTGGATTAACAAATTCATCATATGAAAATAATGCAGGAGGAACTATTACCGAAACCCCAATGTTGTGGTATTTTTGTGTGTTTGTTTTTATTTTGAATCCACCTGTGTGTGTGCACTGGCCAAAGAAATGCACAAACAGCAGTTTGCAGAATTGAAAGAAAAAATAGTTTAATTTTGAATTAGCCACTATGGAGAAAAAGAGTTTATGCTCTAAAGCTCTGACTCCCTGATGGCGATGGTGTGTATGTTACATATTATATAGGGAAAAATCTCAAGATACTGTGGATGAAAGGGGCCACATGCTAACCTGACAGGCTCAGGAAAGGCCTGCATAGCAGTCTTGCAGACTCAGAGACCTACAGTAACCACAAAGGATGGTCTAAAATTAAACTTTAAGTAAAAGCAGTTATGGTGGGCAGTCACCTCCTTAAGTGGGTATCTTACTTAATAATAGACAAACATGTAAATTGACCATCCCTCTGCTACACTCACCAGCCAATCAGGAGAGTATGCAAATTAACCAACAAAGATGGTGATTAATTTGCATACGTAGGGGTGAAGCGGTGGAGCAAAGACTGAAGGCTCTGGCTGGAGCGAAGGCCTGGGTCCTGGATGCCAGAGGAAAACCGGTGCCAGCAGCCAGGGGAAGGGAAGGCCTATTGCAAGAATCTCTTCATGCAACGGGCCTCTAGTCTTCAATGAAAAGGTCAACCTTTACCTTAACTGAGCCTATCTGTCTTTTTGCATCTATAATAACATACCCTTTGAAATGTCTGGGTAACTTGTAACTTCCCTTTTCCTGGACCCCTTGGGGCACAACCTAATGTGCTAGGTTCCAGGACAGATACCACAAATTCCTTCATTATCATGTTAATTTTTCCTGCACCCACCTAAGTATGTGTCCATCATTTTACTTTCCTCGCTTTGCTTTCTTCTGCCTCTCTAGTCTATCACCAATGGATTTCATGTAACCCACCTACATCCCTTTCCTTTTATTGCAATGTATAAATACAGATGTAACCCGCCATTCTCCGGAGTATTATCTCAATTTGTTGAGGTTCTGCTTCCTGGCATATGTGGACAGTTTGGCTCACAAAAATTCATTACAGGATTCAATGTTTTTTTACATTAACAATACCATGGGTTGGGGTGTTTCAGGGTCATGTTGTGAGCTGATTGGTTGGAGGTGAGGTAAGAGTAATAAATTATTTTTGCACGTATTGAGGACAGTTCTAAGTCTTTTTCCAGCATCCCTGTGTCCAGTCTCAGGAAAGTAGCCAAGGGATTACTTAGGGCTCAGGAGCTGAAACATAAATTATCTTTAGCTTGCTAGAGGTCTGGATCTTTGACCATTAGTCAGGTCTGGGCTACTGTCTTCTGCTGCCGATGGGGTTGTTGATTACTGGGGCAGAGGCTAGTCTCTGAGAAGAACTAGGATTTAAAATTAGTTTAACCAAAATCATAAGAACCCTCTGTTTCAGACCATAGTGCAGGATGTAAAGGAGGGCTCCCAGAGTCATGTCAGGAGCACTGGGTGCTTAGAAAAATTAAAGGAGACCTGAAAAGTTATGAGGAAACCAAAAGTTAACACAAGTCTTTTAGCCATTAGACCTTAAAATAGTTTTGAATGTCTAAAGAAAGTAAAATAGCACAAATGCACAGTGGATGTGAAGGTCCGCTCAGTGAAAACAGGATCTTTGCCCTTTGTCTTCTTTCCTACTTCCAGCTGTGCATAGAAAATTTAAGACCTATAGGTCTTAACTGCAGCCAAAGTCGTTTCAAAGTTTCTTCTTAATTGAGTCAGGGATATTAGGCAACTTCTCTTGTTTTCTTTCTTCTTTTTTTTTTCTTTCAGTTATCCTGAGATATAGTACATATCTTATCAACCGGCCTTGAAGGAGAAAAAAGCAAGCACTAAGTGAACCACATGTTGACAGCATCCTCAATAACATAATCTCTTTGGTAATAAACCAAAAACTATTTTCCCAGGGTGCTAGAGCTGTGAATGTCAATTCTGAAAGAGCTTAATTGGTTTTTTATTTGTTTATTTATTTCCTAATGGAAGTGCCAGTTTACCTATTGATTTTTCAAACTCCCCTGACTGTATTCTCAAGTGTCTAAGTAGTCTGCCATATAATCTATAGGACCATACTGATAGGATCATCTATGCCCATCAATCAGAAGGGATATATTAAACACAGGCTAAGTACTTGGTATTCCAGTAATAAGAAAGAAGTAAAGTATCCATCAGTTGATCTAAAATGATGAGCCAACATTTTGTCATTATAACAATAAGACTGTGTTGCTGTAAATAGGAAGTATATTACCTTGTTGAAATAAATTAAAAAAAAACATGTTTTCTCTCAAAGCTTGAAGAAAATATAGAAATGTTAATGATAAATTTGGCATATTCAGTCTTGGGCATAGAACATTTTGTTCATGTTTTATTTTTTCTTGCTTTTAAGTATATTAATTAAACTTATGAGAATATATGTCACTTGGTTTATCATTCCAATACCTTTTGGGTGACACTGATTTTAAGTCTCCTCATTCTAATTTTTATATTATAACCTCCTGTATGTTAGTCCTGCTTTCAGGACTATTGTGATTTCAGCAAACGTGATAGAATGGATAATCATATTTGTGAGTTTAGCATTATTGCTTATACCTCTATTCTTTAGTGTCTTGGGAAAAATTAAAGAACATATCTTCAGCCTTAATCCCTGGCAAATACAAATACAAACTAAAACTTTACCTAAACAGACTTATTTCAGCTTTATGGTGTGTTTGACTATATGCTTTGGAGACATGACATGGGAATCTATAATCTCTACCATCTTCTAAACATCCTTTCCCAAGGATTTAGCTTACCCTCAAATCCAGTTGGGACATTATTTCCCCATTTCTCCAAATAAAATGATCAACTCCTTGATGTTGCATGTTGCTCAGGGCTACTCATACTCTGATGGGTATTATAGCTTCAAAATAGACAAATCCTTTTTTGCTCATGATTTAGGCAGTTTTTAAGAGGTCATTTTGCTATGAAAATTGAAAAATAAACTCACAGGTAAAAATGCATGATAGGGCAGTAACTAGGAAGAATACAGAGTCAATCTATAACTTGGCATATCTGCCACAATATCTAGGCATAGATAGATAGATAAATAGCTAGCTAGCTAGATGATAGATAGGTAGATAAATAGATAGATGATAGATAGATGATAGATAGATAGATAGATAGATAGATAGATAGATAGATGATAGATAATTCCATCACCATGTTGACCAGAGTCATATCCTATAGTTGTGTAGCTGTGGGTGGATCTGTTTCTCTGTCATTTGCTAGTTACCTAATAGTAGTAGTGAGTGCTTGTTCTTTCTTTCTCTCTCTTACTCTGAAAACAATCTAGATAAACAAACTTAAGTTTGATATGTTTTCTATCTGTATATATAAAACCCTAATATGCAAATAGACCGAAAGGCGGAACAACCGAACAACCAAACAACTGGCTGCTATGACATGCGCTGACCACGAGGGGGCATGCGCAGAACATGGCGGGTGTCAGCAGCAGGCGACAGAGTGTGGAACAGTGATGGCGAACCTATGACACACGTGTCAGAGGTGACACGCATCGACAGAGACAAAAAATTGTATAATTCAAATATTTGTCTCTCGCAATGGCCAGAGTTGGGCATCACTCGAGTAATATTATTACTCATGTTACTCATGATCAATAATGCAATTCTAAAACTGGATGTAAACATGTACATCGGTGTTGCGTAGCAAAGATACATAGTGAAAA
>NW_005370134.1:80545-81269 GCF_000412655.1 Myotis brandtii
AAACTTAAAATTTTCAAGTGAGATATTGAAACTAAAACTTATAAGTATTTTCCTCGGATAAAAAAGTATTTTGAGAAGGCCACTACAATGAGTGTAATGGAGTCCATACTTATGTGCCAGAATATAGTAAACTCGTTATTTGAACAGTTCAGCGAAAGATTCGACCAATTTAGAAGCCTAGAACAGACCATTAAAATAATTAAAAAAGTATCTGAATGTAGTTGTTTACAGTACTTTGGAATTAAAGGATTTCCAATGGATCCAAATTGACGATTTAGAGATGCAACTTGCAAATTTTCAAGGTAGCATTTGGACTCATGTGTTTGTCGACTTAAGGTCGAAATTTGAAAATCTGGAACGAAATCGTTTGAATAATGAGCAAGAGTGCAACTACGAACAAGAAATTTTGAGTGCTTGGAACAGAGTACCTGACACTTTTAGCGACATAAAAAATCTAGCGATGGCTTTGCTAACTATTTTTTCATCAACATATTTTTGTAAGACTTTGTTCTCAGAATTAAATAATATTAAAACGAACAAAAGAAACCGGCTAACAGATGAAGTTAGTGGTGCTTGCTTGGCCTTGAAGTGCACCAAGTATGAACCTGCAATGAAGAATTAGCAGACAAACTTCAGCACCAAAAAAGTCACTAATTTCTAGTTTTCCTACCATTTGATTATCATTGTTTTTATTATTATTTTTTCCTAAATGTACATTGTTTTT
>NW_005370134.1:81350-91268 GCF_000412655.1 Myotis brandtii
TTTTTTTACTATGGTTGCAAATATCAAAAAAAAATTATGAATATTTCTATATGTGACATGGCACCAGAGTTAAGTTAGGGTTTTTCAAAATTTTGACACGCCAAGCTCAAAAGGTTTGCCATCACTGGAGTGGAGCATGGCAGGCGTCGGCCATGGTGGGATGGAGGAGCAGATGAGCGGCTGGAGTGGGGGAGGGGGGGGGCAAACCAAGGCAGGGCGCTGGTCACTGTCATCAGGGGAGTCTCTGGTGGTTACTGAAAATTCTTTGCTCCTGTGCTGCGGTCCCACCTGGAGCTAGCACCTACTGCTGGCGCCCAGTGCCAGCCCCGATGGCTTGGTGCCATTAGTGGGTGCGAGCAGTGGCTGCCCAGCCTCAATCACCCCTCAGGGCTTCTCCACCTCCCCCTACTCCTGAGGGACGATCTGGGCCAGCAGCCACCTCTTGAACCCGCTGCTGGAGATTGCCCTGCTCTCACCTGCTGCCGGTGCCGGAGCTGCCACTCGCACCTGCTGCTGGCACCTGGTTCCAGTCCTGATCACTTGGCACCATCAGCGGGTGCGATCGGCTGCTGCTGGCCCTGATCACCCCTGAGGGCTTCTCCTCCTCCCCCTGCTCTTGATGGGTGATCAGGGCAGCAGCCGCCACTGGTACCCCACTGAAAGCACTGGCCGCACTTGCCGGACCCAATCGCTCCACGACATCAGTCCCCAATTTCTCGGTGCCATCAGCAGTACAAGTGGGGGCAGTGCTGTCAGCACATGGGAGCAGTGGCAGCGGGAGCGGGGCTGCCGGCAGATAGGGCACCGGGACTGCAGCGGGAGGGGCTGGGTGAGGGTGCAGAGGATGGGCTGAGACCCGTCCCTGTGCCTACAGCAGCCTAGCGGCCCACAGTTCCTTTCAAAGTGGGCCTGTAGTTAAAAAATAATATGTCACCCAGCCGGCGTAGCTCAGTGGTTGAGCATTGACCTAGGAACCAAGTTGATTGTGGTTCAATTCCCAGTCAGGACATATGCCTGGGTTGTGGGCTCAATCCCCAGAAGGTGCTGGGGTCCAATCCCAGCAGGTCCAGGGGTCCCCACGGTCCCACCTGGAGCTAGCACCTACTGCTGGCGCCCAGTGCCAGCCCCGATGGCTTGGTGCCATTAGTGGGTGCGAGCAGTGGCTGCCCAGCCTCAATCACCCCTCAGGGCTTCTCCACCTCCCCCTACTCCTGAGGGACGATCTGGGCCAGCAGCCACCTCTTGAACCCGCTGCTGGAGATTGCCCTGCTCTCACCTGCTGCCGGTGCCGGAGCTGCCACTCGCACCTGCTGCTGGCACCTGGTTCCAGTCCTGATCACTTGGCACCATCAGCGGGTGCGATCGGCTGCTGCTGGCCCTGATCACCTCTGAGGGCTTCTCCTCCTCCCCCTGCTCTTGATGGGTGATCAGGGCAGCAGCCGCCACTGGTACCCCACTGACAGCACTGGCCGTACTTGCCAGACCCAATCGCTCCACGACATCAGTCCCCAATTTCTCCGTGCCATCAGCAGTACAAGTGGGGCCAGTGCTGTCAGCACTTGGGAGCAGTGGCAGCAGGAGTGGGGCTGCCGGCAGACAGGGCACCGGGACTGCAGCTGGAGGGGCTGGGTGAGGGTGCAGAGGCTGGGCTGAGACCCGCCCCTGTGCCTACAGCAGCCTAGCGGCCCACAGTTCCTTTCAAAATGCACAAATTTGTGTACTGGGCCCGTAGTTAAAAAATAATGTCACCCAGCCGGCGTAGCTCAGTGGTTGAGCATTGACCTAGGAACCAAGTTAACTGTGGTTCAATTCCCAGTCAGGACACATCCCTGGGTTGTGGGCTCAATCCCCAGAAGGGGTCATGCAAGAGGCAGTCAATTGATGATGTTTCTCTTTCAACAATGTTTCTATCTCTCTAACCCTCTCTCTTCCACTCTCTAAAAATCAATAAAAACATACTAAAAAAAAAACAGAAAAAAGACTGCACCACTAACTTCACTGTAATAGACAATTCTTGAACATTTTCTGAGAATTTTTTTTTTTGCTTTTTGCTTTTTTGGTAATTATCTCTCACAATAAAATAGAGTTCCTAACCAGTTTTAAGAAAAAGGACTGGGTACTTGAAAATAATTAATTAATTAATTAGATTAGAATCCTCTTGATAGGAATTTTAAAACAAAGGGGAAAAGGTTGTACAACAAGATCTGTAGCAAGGAAACTGAGTCTCAATTTGCATCACTCATTTACTACTTCATTTGCTTATTTTTAATAGTGAGCAGTTACGCAGGATAAAAAGAAGAGCTGTAAGATTCTGCTTTTATTTCCTTTTGAAATGAAACAAGGTCTCTATTCTTGGTTTTTAGAAGCTAGTCCTCAAGTGTTTTTGTAGGTAGATACCAAGGATTCTAGTAAACATGCTCCTCTTTTTTTTTTTTTTTTATAATTTCCTTTTGGTAATTATTCATTGGCCAACCAAAGAAAAGTGAACCAATTAATGATGGGCTCTTTCAATGTTTCTGCTCCTCTGGAATGCCCTTGACTTTTTTAGAATAAACATGTATTTAGAGACTTAACTTTAAGAAGCTCTACCCAGAGACTCACTATAAAAATGTATCTATGCTATAATATCAGTAGTATCTGAAGTATAAACAAACAAAGAGAAAGCATAATGTTAGACAACTAATTTATTTTAGTTTTCTCTTCTGTAAAGTGAAGGGGACTAGACATAATATTCCTAAATTTTCTTTTGTTTCCAATTTCTCCTATGCATGTGCACACACACACTTTCTCTCTGTTTAATAGATAATTTATAATCTAAAATCATTTTAAAATTTATTCCAAACATTGCACTTCATTCCTTTCCTGATACTGATGTATATAGCTTACTATGGGATATTTTAATATATGTCAGGCATAGATAAACATTGTATTATGATGGTGGGTAAAACAAGCATAACATTAGAATAAATGAGTTCTGGGTTTGTTGGTAACGGGATGAGTTGCTTGACCTTTCTGTGCTTCAGTTTCTTCATTTGCGAAACCCATTTCATAGAGCTATTGTGAGAATTAAGTATAATCAACTGACTAGATGTATAGGTGTGTGTATCAATTTTTCAGTGTCATACACTTTATTAAATATTTAGTTGTCTTCTTTTTCGTATACATTGATAGAATGATCTTGGTTGGGCCTGGATCTTGGTACTTTATGTGTTAATTAAATATATGTGTAAGTGAATTTGAAAAAAAAATAAGTGTGTGCATATGAAATTTAAGTATATATTCATATATTTTAATACATATATAATTTATTGCTAAGCTTATGTTCTTGGATCAGTGGAGAACAAATTGGTTCTAGTAGATCTGAGTGCAAAAATTCTACAATGTATTAGTCTTTTAAGGGCAGTAACACTATTCTTTAGATGCTTCAATTTTCCATTCTTTCATATACAAACTATTGTAAAATTGATTATATTACATTTCATGAAAAATTATTGCCATAGAACAAGAGTGTTCTCCTCAGCTCTTATTCCTAGTCATTTTGCTTAACCTGTACATTTTCACAATTTTTAAAGTGTGGGATGATGACAGAGTGGTACATACTCTGGTATTTCAGGCTAGCCTATTGCTTTTTGGAAAGTAATTGTGTCCTGGACTCTAGAATAACTGAGTATAACTCCTTAGGCACTATCACCACTTTAGCATATGTGCAACATTTTATTGCACAATTCATAGAGCTTTGCAATTTGTTTGTAGTTGATACTTTCTCTCTAGCAGTTTTCCCACTTGATTAGAAAGATCAGGCTGATCTTTTTAAACCAGATGCCAAGGACTTTATTATCATTAACTTGGTTGTACTTGAAACTAAATTTGATAATTTCTACAGTGCTCGTGACAACATCAGCTACAGGCCAGCCTGAGGTTAACACTGCAGCTGTGTTACAAGAATCCCCATATTCAGAAGTTCACTCAACTGTTTATTAAGAGTGAAATAAATATTAACATTAAATATTATTGAGTACCCACTATGCTCAAGCCACCGTTCTAGGTACAGGAAATACAAATCCTACCTTGCCACTGTGGAGCTCTCATATTAATGGAAAGGCTATGACCATCTAAGCCACAGAAACTATAACACAGAGTACAAAATATTATGCCCATAGAATTCAGGGATCATATGTCATAATGATCCACTTATTATGAGGGATTAGGAGAGACATTTTGAAGACATTTGAGCTGACTTTGGAATGAATGGGTATGACTTTAACTCAATGAAAAGTAAAAGAACAAAGTAGCTAAAGGGAAGAGTGAACATTTGATAAATGGGAATAAGTCTTATACAGCTGCCCTGCAGCCAGCAAAAAAAGAAAGAATAGGGAGAGGAGAAGGCAAAGAGAATTGAAGCACTAATAAGTTACGAAGTTATAGACCATGGCAAGGTTTTGGTCATTATTTAAACGTCTGGGAAGCCAATAAAGGATTTTGCATGCATGAATGTGTGGGTTATGGTTAGATTTTTAGTTAGAAAAAATGACACTGGTTTGGCGGGGAGTGGGGGGGGTCCTTCTTTTTTAAAGCCGAATAGTACTCCATTGTGTAAACGTACCAACCTTTTCTTTTCTTAATCCTCACCCAAGCATATGTTTTCTTTTTTCTTTTTTCTCTTTTAGAGAGGAAGGGAAAGGGAGAGAGAAAGAAAAACATCTATGTGAGAGAGAAACATTAGTTGGCTTCCTCCTGTACATGCCCAGACCAGGAATGGAAACCAAAACCTGGGTATATGCCCTGAATTGAAACCACAGCAATTGAAACCACAATCCTGCAGTGTACAGGAGGATGCTCAACCAACTGGGTTACGCATGCCAGGACACCACGGCTCTTTTATACGCTCATCTACTGATGGGCACTTGGGCTGCTTCTAAATCTTGGCTATCTATACTAATAAAAGAATAATATGCTAATTAGACTGGGAGACCTTCCGGATACCTTCCAGAGACCTTCAAACGTCCTTCAAACCACCCCCAAAGAGCCCTCAGCCACTAGCCCAGGCAGGCCACACCCCTCAGCAGGGACCCCCACCCCGATGGGGGCATGGCAGGCCTGAAAACTGCCCCAGCCCCTTGCCCAGGCCGGCACTGACCCACAAGGGGACCCCCACCATGATCTGGGGCCCCCTTCAGGGCAGACCAGCGGGCCCTCACCTGTGCACCAGGCCCCTATACTAATAAAAGGGTAATACACTAATTAGACTGGGAGACCTTTCGGGAGACCTTCCAGATGTCCTTCGGGACAATGCCATGGTAGCAGGGTCGAGGTAGAGGTGGTTAGGGGTGATCAGGCCAGGAGGGGAGGGCAATTGGAGGTGATCAGGCCGGCAAGGGGGCCAGTTGGGGGCAAGCAGGCCAGTGGGGTGGCAGATGGAGACAATCAGGCCGGCAAGGGGGGAAGTTGGGGGTGAGAAGGCCAGCAGGGGGGGCAGTTGGGGGCCAGCACACTGGCAGGCAGAGTGGTTAGGGCAGGGGTGGGCAAACTTTTTGACTCGAGGGCCACAATGGGTTCTTAAACTGGACCGGAGGGCCGGAACAAAAGCATGGATGGAGTGTTTGTGTGAACTAATATAAATTCAAAGTAAACATCATTAAAAAAAAGGGTACGGTTTTTTTTTTTTTAGTTTTATTCATTCCAACCAGGCCGGATCCGGCCCGCGGGCCGTAGTTTGCCCACGGCTGACCTAGGGCCAGGGGGAAGGGAACAATGGGGACATTATTGTTTAATAGGTATGGAATTTGAGTTTGAGATGATGAAACATTCTGGAGAATGGACAGTGTTCATGGTTGCACACCGGGCCACTAGTCTATACTAATAAAAGGATAATATGCTAATTAGACCGGACACCTTCCAGACAAGCCACAGAGGCTGCAAGGGCCGATAGCCTGCAGCTGCAGCGGCTGTGAGGGCCGGTCCAGCACCACAATTCCTTTTGCAGAGGTCGTGGGAGAAGGTGCTGCAGGAGAAGGCAGAAGGGACAAGGGACAAGGGACAAGGTGAGAAGGCTGGTGCCAGGGGAGAAGGGAGAAAGTGGCAGTTAGGCAGTTAGAGGGATCAGGCCAGCAGGGGAGAGCAGTTAGGTAGTTAGGGGTGTCAGGCTGTCAGGGGAGAGCAGTTAGGGGGACCAGGCCAGGAGGGGAGGGCAGTTAGGCAGTTAGGGGGATCAGGCTGGCAGGGGAGAGAAATTTGGCAGGTTGGGGGATCAGGCTGGCAGGGGAGAGCAGTTAGGGCATCAGGCAGGCAGGCAGGCAGGTGAGCAGTTAGGGTCCAGTGATTCTGGATTGTGAGAGGGATCCCAGATTGGAGAGGGTGCAGGCCAGGCTGAGTGACCCCCCCCCCATGCACAGATTTCGTGCACTGGGCCTCTAGTTGTAAATAACACTGCAATGAAAATAAGAGTGCATGCATTCACTCTAACTGGTTTGGCTCAGTGGATAGAGCGTCAGCCTGCAGATTGAAGGGTCCCGGTCAAGGGAATGTACCTTGGTTGCAGGCACATCCCTAGTAGGGGGTGTGCAGGAGGCAGCTGATCGATGTTTCTCTCTCATTGAGGTTTCTAACTCTCTATCCCTCTCCCTTCCTTTCTGTCAAAAATCATAATATATATATATTTTAAAAAGAGTGCATGTATTCTTTTGAATTAATGTTCTGGTTTCTTTGGTAAATTTCCATAAGTCAAATCTCTGGGTCATAAGGCAGTTTCATTTTAAATATTTTGAGGTAACTTCATACTGTATTCCATTGTGGCTATATCAACCTGCATTCTCACCACAAATATCATATGATTTCACTCATGTGTGGAATCTAATACATGAAATAAACTAACAACAAAATAGAGACAGATTCATAGATAGAGAATAGGCTGACAGCTGTTGGGGAGGAGCCTGGGTAGGGTGCAGAGGGATTGAGCAAAAAAGAAAAAAGGAAAAAAGATCAAGAACTCATGGACATAAACAACAGTGTGATTGCCAAAGGGAGGGCTTAGGGGAGGTGGAGGTGGGTATAGGTGGGATAAATGGTGATGGACAGAGACTTGACTTGGGGTGATGAATACACAATATAGTGTACAAATGGTGTATTGTAGAATTGTGTGCCTGAAACCCATGTAATTTTGTTAACCAGTGTCACCCCAATAAATTCAGTTAAAAAAATGACACTGGCTGCATTGTGAAATTGAAAATCAATTGAAAGAGAGAAAGAGACTAGCTAGTGCATCACTGCTCAAGGCCAGACAAAAGATGATTTAAAAGGATCAGATTTATAATAAAGGTATCGGAGAAGTAGAAATATTGGAAAGGCTTCAATGAAGTGAAACCTGTAAGTGTAATTAATAAATTAATTTGGGGAAAGCACATACTACAAAGACAATGTCAAAGATGATTCCATGTATCTAGCTTGTATACTTGGTTTTCTGGCGATGTCATTTCATTGATATTGAAAATATTGGACGTGTTATAAGAGTTAAGATAATGAATTCTGTTTTAGAAATATTATATTTTGGGTTCATATGCAATAATCAATTTACAAGATGAATATACAGTTAGACATACATGGTTTGAAATTTAGAAAGAGGGATAAACTATAAAAGTGGGAATAGTGTAATAAATAATCATTGAATCCATGAATGTGGTTAATATTGCCTAAAGAACAACTATAGCAAGAAGAAAAGATGCTTCAGATAAATCTTAGAGAACTTCAAGGTATATTTTCTAGTTTAAGAAGGATAAATAGAGTACACTGAGAAAAATGGCCAGAGAGATAGGGAAAGTATCAGGAATATGGTATAATTGAAAACAATACAAAGAGAGGGTTCCCAGAAGAAGGACAATGCCAGAAGTATTGAATGCTATAAGAAAAGTCAAGTAAATAAGGACTACACTAAATGTCTACTGCCTTTAGCGACATGGAACCTATTTCTGACCTCAGCGAGAGCCATTTCATTGGAGTAATAAGAGCAAAAGACAGATTAGGGTAGGTTGGGAAGTTCTTGGAAAGTAAAGAAAAGGAGTCTATGCTGTAAGACAACTTGTTAAAGAAGTTTGATGGTAAAGAGTGTCAGAAAGATAAAAGATCAGTTAGAAGAGGAGTTGAAGCTGAACTATCATTCCATGGATAACAGGATAGCAGCTAGAAGCCACTTTGTTTGGAGAATACATCAGATACTGTTTAGAGTTATTTTGTGAGAGTTCAAAACAAGGCAGTTATTCTGCCTTTTATGAAATCCAGTAAAATACTATCTATATATATAAAAAGCCAGAGAACAGAACACCATAATGACCAGAACGACTGGTCACTATGACACCCACTGTGGCCAGTGAACCAGCCAGATCAGGGGGTGGGACCTGTTGGCCAATCCTCCCATGGCCTTTCCCCTCGGCTGGCCCTGATCCCGATGGGACCCCTCCCCCTGGCCGGCCCCATCCTGATTGCCCCCCCTACCCCAATAGGGGGCAGGGCTGGCCGGCCAACCTCATGCAGCCCCTCCCCCAGCCGGCCCTGCCCCCAATGGGTCCTTACCACTCCGATCAACCCATGGCCCTCCCCGCAGCCATCTCCACCCCCAATCAGCCCCCCCTTAACCAATCAGGGGTGGGGCTGGCTGGCCAACCTCCCACGGCCCCTCCCCTGGCCCCATTCAGAGGTGGGGCTGGCCGGCCCACTGCCCACAGCCCCTCCCCACAGTTGGCCCCACCCCCAATCAACACCCCAACACCAATCAGGGGATGGGCCTGCTGGCCAATCACCCACGGCCCCTCCCCCAAGCTGGCCCGGTCCTGATGGGGCCCTGATTGGGGTGGGTCAGCCAGCCAATCTCCTGCTGTCTTTTCCTCCCAATAGGCCTGGCTCTGATCCACCAATTGTGGCTGGGCCAGCCGGGCCCCAACCATGCAAGAATTTGTGCACTGGGCCTCTAGCTACATATAAACAGAATAAGAGATTTAGGCAAGATTTTAGAAGATGTCCTTGAATATAAACACTGATGTTTCAGAGAGGATTAGACTGTTTTTCAATTTGATTGTTTTGCTAAAATGAGTATATTATGTCCGGAATTTATACAGATTTTGGGTAAATTCTGCTTCAGACATTAAAAAAAAATTCAGTTGAAGAATTTGAAAATCATTCTCACCAAGATATTACACATAAGTATCTCTAGACAAAATGTTTTACAGGCAATGATTATTATGCCTGCATTAAAAAGTAATTTATATCAATACTGGCAGGCACATATTTGAAATGAAGGAATATCTTCTCAAAATATGTAATTTCTCAATATCTCGCATATGAAAACATTGAAGCAAAATAATTCACTGTTATTTTATTTGCTTTTTAATCCTCACCAAAAGATGTTTTTTCCATTGCTTTTTAGAGAAAGTGGAAGGGAGGAATAGAGGGAGGGGGGAGAGAGAGAGTGTGAAACATCAATGTGAGAGAGACACATCGATTGGCTGCCTCCCATTTGATCCCTGACTGGCTAGGAATTGAATCTGCAACCCAGGTACCTGCCCATGAATGGTAATCGAACCCTGGATCCTTCAGTGCACTGGCTGACACTAACCATTGAAAAACACTGGCCAGGACATTCACTGTCATTTAAATGTGAAATCTCACTTACGGCATTTTGCAAATATAAGCATGGAATACAATGCAGAAAATGTTATGATAATCTTCACATATATGGAATAAACCTCATAACACTAGAGTGTTACACTGAGTGGCCAGATTATTATGACCACCCCATCAGTACTTCGTTGGGCCACCGTTTGCCTTCAATACTGTGGCGATTCCTCTTGGCATTGACTCCACGAGATGGTGAAAGGTGATGTGAGGAATCTGACACCATGCCTGATGAATAGCACTGTCCAGTTCTATGAG
>NW_005370134.1:91706-97380 GCF_000412655.1 Myotis brandtii
ACAGCAAAGGTTCGAACAGGCCTTCGGCTTCCATATCCCATATGATGCAGTGTACGGCTAATTTGCCTACAAACGTCAGGTGGTCATAATAATCTGGCCACTTAGTGTATAATGTTTCTATTTAATGGTGACCGAATTTATATGACTTCAACAACCATATAACAAAGGTGCAGAACATATATCAATTTTTTTTCACAAAAAAGCTTAGGAAAAAAAACACATAAAAAAACAATTCAAATATTTCTACCTTAAATATCATAATTATAGAATGAGACGTATGATCTGTCATAATTTCTTAAAATACTAAATATTTTCCTCAAAAATTATTAAAGTTGGATATCATAAGGCATAATTTTTTTTCCATAAAAAGAAAGACTTGAAGTCACTAATTTCAATTTGTTATATGGCATGTTGAAGGTCAACTTAAGGAAGTAGATATTAACTTCCTTAGCCTGCTAATTTAACTTGTGACACTTTTTCCAATTTTGAATCAGTTTCTGTACTTAAATCTAAATAAGTATGTTTGTATTTAGTATTAAATGTATGCTCTATTGATACATAATGAATATTTTCCTGGGTTATTGTGAAATAATTTACATAGTTTATCATATAATTTTAATTATCAACTTCTAAAAAAATGAGGTTTTATAAAAAGCAAATAGCCAACAGAAAAGTAAGTTATTCTTAGAATTGGGTAAGTACAGACATGATATATAAATGAGTTACCCTCAGGCACCTTTAAAATATTCAATAGTCTTTTCTCTTAGGAAATACAAAGCTTTAATGACCTTGGCAACACGGTAACAGTATGGTATATCTATTACAATGTATTATAAGAGAATTTTACATTTCTGGAGAAATAAAATATCTTTCTTAAGAATTAACCATACCACAATTTTAAAATATATCTTATGATATGTTTACTCATCTAAAATGACTCAGGTGTACACAAGAAAAATAAATTAGCTAGAAATCAATACATCTTTTCTTAACTTAAAAAGTTTTGCACTGAAATATCAAAAAAATTAACTTTTTTATATTCACCATTTAAATAATTACTGTGTATTTATTTTTAGACTTCTGAGTAAATTATTAATTACATTAATATTTATGATTCTCTTTTCTTATGATATATATTGTTCAATTCAGACTACTACATTGAGTGATAATGGATATACATTTCTATTTGAAAGACTATTGTTATAATGTTTTTACCCCAGTAAACTAAAGGTCTGTGAATAAATGTTTCTATAACAGATACCAAGACAAGTGAATGATAATTAGTTAGTATTGCTATATTTTTGTAGTCTCTGTGTGTTTTATAGTGTTCTCATAATACCATATTACAAAATCTTACCCACTTTAAATAATCTCATAATTTTTTCTTCCATAATATTTAGCTTATATTTTGAATTTGTTTTTCTATCTGAAAGACTAGGTTAGCATAGTGACTCAGTCCTTTTTTTTTTTTGCCAAACCTGATTCAATTTCTTTTAACATATGTAAATAACTGCTTCATTAATGGACTTGTATTTTGTTCTATGTCAATTGAATTCATTTATTATGATCACATAGTGTCAAAATATTTCAATAATGTATAAATTGAAATTAAGTGGCAATTGTCAGTGCTTAACTATTTGTCTATCCCTTGATTCATTTCTTAAAATATATTTGTAATATTGAAATTTATAAGAAGACATATATGTTTGGTTTAATCTGTGTTTCTAGCACAGAGCTCATAAAACTCTTGGCATTTCCAAAGTAATGATGAACTTGTCTTTTGTTAAATTAATGAGGTGATTTTTGGAAAGTGCCTAGGGATGGGAGCTGGTTGTCTAGAGAACCAACCAAGTAAATTTGGTTAAAACTTTCATTCCTACCCCCTGGTCATTGGACTGAGAAGAAGGGCTGGAGATTGATTACCAATGGCCAATGATTTAATCAACCATGCCTAAGTAATGAAGCCTCCATAAAAACTCAAAATAGCAGGGTTCAGAGAGCTTCTGGGTTGGTGAACACTTGGAGATATAGGGAGAGTGGTACACTCAGAGAGAGAGAGCATAGCAGCTCCCTGCCTTGGCTGGGTAGCTCTGTTGGTTAGAACGTCATCCCCATATACCAAGGTTGTGGGTTCAATCCCAGACAGGGCACATGCAAGAATCAACAAATGAATACATAAATAAGTGGAAAAACAAACCTCTCTCTCTCTCTCCCTCCCACTTTCTCTCCCTCTTTCTCTAAAAAAAACACACAATAAATTAATCTATTTTTCCCATGCCTTGTCCTGTGAATTTCTTTTATCTGGCTCTTCCTGAGTTACATCCATTTATAATAAACCTATAATCTAGTAAGCTGCTCTAGAAAATTGATTGCATCCAAGAAGCAGGTTGTTGGAATTTTCAGTCTCTAGTGGATGAATCAGAAGCCCAGGTGACAATCTGGACTTGACATTGGCATATGACTTAATATGTGGGATATGAAGCTATCTATAGGTAGACTGTCAAATTGCATACAATTGTAGAACACACAGCTGGTGTCCAGAAAATTTGTGATGATGTTGATCCCTCACCAACATACACATACACACACACACACACACACACACACACACACACACATCAGAATTAGGATCAGGAATTTTAATATTAAAAATAAAACTTAGCTTCTCTGCCAGATTTCTAGACTACTAATAACAATAAACCCTCTGTGGTCTGAATGTAGAGTCAAATATGATGAATATGATATTGAATATTAGGGAATTAAGTGTCATAAAAATAAATTAATTATTAGCACTAGTTAATATCAGGGAAGTCCAAATAATAATTGAAAGTTTAGAAAATGTCTCTCATTTCAAAGTAACTAAATATTATAAGAATTTAAATTACATTTTGTTGACTTTACCACCTCATCACTCACTTGTGTCAAGAATTATTGCAATATTATATTTAAAATAGTTTAACAAGGCAGGAGCCTATCTGTATAAACCTGGAAGCTTGACTTCTGGGATATGGATATATGGGTCGATTTTCCCAAACATTTAAAATTCCCAGACTTTTCTGAAACTTCTGAGTCTTCAGTAGTGGTCCATTCTTTCTCATCAATAACTCCCCCTCCCCCCCACACACACACGCCCAATATGCAATATGGAAATAGATACTTCAGTCTTCAGCTGCCCTATACTCTCCCCTGGCTTCCAGGCTGACAATCAGATTAAAACACATATAATTCATCCAGGGATGTGCTGAACCTTTTTAGGGAGGAAAGATACTAAAATTCCAATGAGTGAAATCTAGCCAACATGTACTGGCAGGAGGCTGGAACTATCCATGCGATTGAATGAATACTGAAGGCGTTCAATTAAAGAGACTAGAAAATAAGACCCATCGAAGGAGAGTTTATTGACTTGGGAAAACTTATTTGGAGGATTGTATTTCTTGGGCCAGACCTTAGGAAATGGATTTCGAAGTGTGTAAATATAAACTCAAAGTTATAGTAATCCCTAGAAACCTTGAAATAAAGATTGTTCACACTGAACAATGTGGAGATATACATTTCTTTTATTGAGAAAGAAAAAAAAATATGCTAAAAGATCATAGAAATGGGCAAGCTGGATAGATATGAGATACGAAGTCCCACCAATGAATTACATTCCATGGGAAAGTGCAGAGAACACTGCTTTTGGAAAGAGCATCTGAAATGTGCTAGTGAAGAGACAGCAGCATCATTAGGCAGTTCAGTGATGTTAAATGAGGGGCTCCTCAGAACAGCATTGGGCTCACTGGCAATGGGGTTTCAAGGCCTCTGGAAGAGTGCAGGCCAGGTAATAGTGCTTAGAGACCAAACCAGGAACATTTGATAATTATTATAGTGCCTGAGAGTTAGATTTGCAACCCAAGGGATCTGACTAATCAAGATTCATGGTGATGGCTAATAAAGCTTGCCTTTTCCAGGGACAAAATAGATGAGCAGTAAACACAGGAACTGCTTAATATTGTTACTTAAAAGAGAGCAATATTGGAGGAAGAAGAAGCTGAGAGCAGCACTAACAAAACGTTCAAAACTCCTTGACTAGTTTCTGGAACTGATCCAGTTTCAGACACCAAACCCACTTATAAAATAAGTGGCTGCTTTCCTATGGAGAAAGACTGGGTACTGTCATGGCTATTATACATTGTAAAGAAGTTCCTTAGTCCTTTCCCATAGGCCATTAACTTAAGCGATTTTACAATGATTAAAGGAAAATGACCACATATTTTACTGTTGGATTCCAGCTCTGGATGGACATTGACAGCTGGGACATGAAGCATCTTATGTTTTCTAAATTAGAAAATATATGGAGGCCAGAAATAAGTGGCCTCCTGACTGAACACTGGCTTTTGGTGTGTCTCTGGATTTGTGTGGTGATCATTTTGTGGGCCCTTGAGCATATAAGTGGGATGGACAGACTTGGAAATTGGAGTAACTCCCACATTGTATCATCATGAGGAAACTCAAGCTGGAAATCTTTAAAACTAGTCCATAGCATAGGAAATAAATAAAAACAATATCATATTGGAAGGCAGTGCATATGGCAGAGATTAATGACAATCTCAAAAATGTAATGAAGGCAGAGAATGACTTTGGGTTACTGTAAGCTCAGAGCCCTGATCATAGCTACTGTGCCAGATGTGTTACCTGAACTAGAGCAGGTTAATTTGGCTCAGTTATATGATCTTTGATACTTAAATAAATAAATGCATCCTTTCATATTTCAATCAGGAAAGAAAAGAAAATTCACATTCATTCACAAGAATATTCATCTTTATTTTCCCTCAGATCTATGTTAACCCTCCCATCTTTTGCCATGATATAATCCAAAGAGTTCTGAACCACCTCAGAATTCTACAGAACATCATATAAATTCACTATACCAAAGGCATGATGGCTTATAAGAACTTTAATACCATAATTCGTGGCCCCAAATTTGAAAATTTGCAGTTTGGACTCTGAAGTTGCTTACAAGACATGACTTTTCTCTTTGGACTCCAAAAACACTCACAGGACAAACAGCCCCCTGTGCTGGCTGTACTTTGTGATAAATCGTACTCCCTCTATGGTTGATAAGCAATACTCCCTACACCAAACACTTTGCTCTGCAGACCTGAGGCTAAGACATTGATAAGTGCTTGATCATGCTACCCATTGCTCCCACTAGCTGACCACTGAACTGGCTGAACATTAAAGGTCCAATTGTCCATCCAATCAGAAAAGGAATAATCTAGTCCAGGGGTGGGCAAACTTTTTGTGAGTGTGTGCCCAAACCAGCAAAATCTCTGACTCAAAATTCTTCTGTGTGCCAACCCTAATTTTTTGAGAACATGTTATGCCTACTTGATATCTCTTAAAGTATAAGTATGTGAAGAACCTTGAAGAAATAATAAAATTCATTCGAGCGACAAAAACACAGTATATGATGATGAAAAATACATTTATTTTTTAATGTATACATGTACACTGATAGTCCGACAGAAAACTTTATGGACTCCATTTGATATTATCAGTGGGGCTTTTTCTGCTGCATCACTGATGACAGAGATTTTACATCAGATTTATATTTTGTGACCTTCAGAGATATGCACGAGCTACTACTTTCATCTGTCAGGCTACTCCTATTATGAGACTTAACAAAATTCAT
>NW_005370134.1:97744-103785 GCF_000412655.1 Myotis brandtii
AGAAGAACTGCTCAATAGTTGACTCGATGATGTTTAAAAACAGCTTTTGAAGGCTTTGACAGTCTGTTCTGTCATCTTTTGGGAGGTCTTTGATGTGCCTCTTGAGGTTTCATAAATATCTAAATCTCTCACCATCCACATCCCTCTTGAAGACTTCCAGTTTCTTTTCAAAAGCCTTTATGTAACCAAACATAACATCAAATGTCTTGTCAGTTCCTTGTAATTTAACAAATAAGTCATTCAAATGTTCACAAAAATTGTAAATGGAAGATTATAAGAGAGGGTTTCATGTGCCAGCAAAAGTTACTGGCGTGCCATGTTTGGCATGTGTGCCAGGGGTTGCCCACCCCTGATCTAGGTTTAAGACCTTGTTTCCCTAGGAACCCATCTCTTTGTTACTCACCGCTGTGCGACTTGCCTCTTTAAAAGCCCTGTACTATCTCCCCCATTTCACAGTGTGTTTTTGGTTTATGCCAAAGGCTATGGTCTCTGATTTGCAAATCATAGCAGAATAAAGTACTCTTTTAATTTCTCAGAAGTATCTCCTGGAAGTTTTGCTTATAGGCATCATGCTGATCAGATAGAAGGTGCAAGAGGTAGATAGCATGCTGTAGGCCTTGGTAAAACACATGTGGCCCTAAGGGTGGGAAACAAATCCTATAATGATTCAGATTCTGCCATTTTAGGAAAGTGTTAGGAGTCCTATGATTTAGGACAACTTCTCCAGAGTAAAAGACTAATTAATGCAGCTTCTATTCCTTACACAAATAAAGCAATACGAAACCTGGGAGACCTCTCTGGGTTCTGGTGACAGTATATCTCATAGCTTGGAATACCATTCTGGTCTTTAGAATAGAAGTTTGATAGTTTTGAGTTGGGCCTAAAGCAGGAAAGAGAAGGTCCAGACTGCATAAAAAGCACTATGCCATTTGGGCCATCTAATCTGTGGACATTATAATACCTGGGTGTCAGCAATGGGAAAAGATGCAGTGTGCAACTGAGAGTAGGAGAGTACAGCATGGACTCAAGGTTTTGGAACAGAGCCATTCTATTTGCAGCAGAGAAATATACAGCTTCTGGGGTTTGACTGAGCCCAGATAAAGACAAAATGTTTAATCATAAGGTACCAAGTGACAATGTACCTGGAACTGCCCCTCTAAGGCTGGGCTATTTTGGACTCACAAGACATTAAGTAAAGTGGATAAGTGGTCATCAACATTGGAAATGATATACCTTGGGTCAAGTACAAGGTTCTGGTCAGAGGGCACAAGCAAGCTGCATGTCAGTTATCCCAGATTCCCTTGTAACCACCGTGATTGTATCAGCATCCCTCCCTCAGCTCACATACACTGCTCTACACTCTATGAGTGCTCTGTATGATTGACATAGAACAAAGAAAAAAGACATAACTTAGTTTATAGGTAGGTAAGCTTGCTATGAGGAAGCAATTAAGAAATGACTGTCAGCTGCAATGCAACTTCACTCAGAAGTGGCTTTAAAAACACAGCATGAGAAAAAATCTTCCTCATGTACAGAACTGTAGGAAGTCTGCCTGGTAATCCACTCTGTGTGGAAGAAGGAGAAGTGGCCTGAACTTAGAATCCTATATAATAAAGAGGTAATATGCAAATTAACCCTAACACCCTCGCAAAATGGCTGCTTAAGACCAGCCTGGCAGGGGGGTTAGTGAGGGAAAACCAAATAACTGAACAAGCAGGCTGTGTGGGGCAACCAGGCTGGCAGGGGGGTAGTGAGGGACGACCAAATGACTGATCAGCAGACTGCATGGGGCGACCAGGCTGGCAGGAGGGTTAGTGACGGACAACCAAATGACTGAACAGAAGATTCTGTGGGGCGACCAGGCTGGTGGGGGTGTGTGTGAGGGGCAACCAGGCCTGTGGGGGAGGGCAGTTGGAGGTGACCAGGCCAGCAGGGGGGGCAGTAAGTGGTGACCAGGCCAGCAGAGGAGGGCAGTTAGGAGTGATCAGGCTGGCAGGGAGGGAGCAGTTGGGGATGGCCTGGCTGGCAGCAGGGGGCAGTTGGGGGTAACCAGGCAGGCAGGCAGGTTGAGCAATTAGGAGCCAGTGGTCCAGAATTGTGAAAGGGATGTCTGACTGCAGGTTTAGGCCCGATCCTGGGGACATCCCCCAAGGGGTCCTGGATTGTAGAGAGTGCAAGCTGGGCTGAGGGGACCCCCCCCCGCGCCTCCATGCACGAATTTTGTGCACCAGGCATCTAGTATATATACACTGAGTGGCCAGATTATTATGACCACCCCCATCGGTGCTTTGTTGGGCCACGTTTTGCCTTCAATACTGTGGCGATTCTTCTTGGCATTGACTCCATGAGATGGTGAAAGGTGGTGCGAGGAATCTGACACCATGCCTGATGAATAGCACTGTCCAGATCTGTGAGAATTGATAGGTGTGGAACCAGCTGCCTGATGGCTCTTTTAACTTCATCCCACAAATGCTCAATTCGATTGAGATCTGGTGATTGTGGGGGACACCTAAGCAAGGTAAAGTTTCCCTCATGTTCTTGAAACCACTCCTGCACAATACAAGCACCATGGCATGGCACATTGTCTTGTTGGAAGAAGCCATCTCCATTGGGATACGCCATCAACATGATAGGATGAACTTGATCAGCAAAGATACTTAGGTATGTTGTGCTATTCAGAGGTTGTTCCACATGAATTAAAGAGCCCAAGTCATGCCAGGAAAACATGCCCCCAGCCATAACACTGCCCTCACCACCTCATGCATGTGGGGTGCATGCTTTCATGCTGTTTCCGCCAAATTCTCACTCTGCCATCTGCATGGTGCAACTGGAAACGTGATTCATCGGACCACATGACTTTTTTCCAATGCTCGACTCTACAATCCTTGTGTTCCTGTGCTAATTGGAGACGTTTTATCTTGGTAACTACAGACAGCAAAGGTGTTCGAACAGGCCTTTGGCTGTTTTGCTGATACTCGCTCCATGGCTCCAAGCGTCAACAATCATCCCAAGTTCAAAAGCTGTTAAATTGCATTGTTTACCCATATCTTCAGGAAAAAAATCACTTCTACTGTCGTGGTAAACAACCTGCTTCCCTATTTATAATGATCTGGCCCTCTAGCAACTTCAGTGTGAAATTATAGCTAATTTGCCTACAAACGCCAGGTGGTCATAATAATCTGGCCACTCAGAGTATATGATGCTCTGGTTGGCTGGAAAATATTGGATGATGAGGAACAAAGAGAACTGTGGTAAGGACATTGCATAGACATGTGGGAGTGAGCATGAATTGAGAATCTTTGTATCACATGCCCACTAGGGAACAACTGCCATAGAAAAACCACCACAGTGTCAAGTAGACAAAATGACTCAGAACGTTGGTGTCAACAGCATTTTCTGGGATTCTCTCAAGTGCTGGAATGATGGGCACATGAATTTAGGGATCATTGTGGAGCAAATGGAAGCATGTAAGGGCTCAACAGCATAGGTTCCCACTTGCCAGGGCCCATCTTGCTACTGTTGCCAACTGGCCATGCACATGATAGCTCCAAGGGGGCAGGGGATGACTAGGAGGGGTCAATGGAGAAAAAAAAAGGACATCTGTAATACTTTCAACAATAAAGATTTTTAAAATGACCACTTAGTGACAAATTAACTACCTTTGTCCTTTCTCTCCTGGAAGGGCCATTGGTTTATTCTCCAGGAATAAATACTTTTTTAGGCTAGAGTTTATATCTTCTTTCTGCAGGCCCTTCAGCCTCAGTATTAAGGGCTTACAGAAATTCTGATCACAGGCATGGACTTCTACACAATACATCATGCAATCAAGGAAACAACTTCAAATAAAAGAGATGTGGGAATAGACCCATCATCATGAGATCCACTGGTTGTACTACATTTTGCACCATCTAGAAACTATGGACACTACAGTGGTCTGTGGAAGATAAAGCTGAAGTGGTAGCCCAGAGGTAATGCTTATAAAAATGAGGTACCACTTTCCAAGATTCAGTATAGGCATTTCATCAGAGACCACTACATGGCACTGTATCCACAAAATGAACACACAGATTTAGGAACCTAGGTATAGAAGCACACGTTGTTCCACCTCCCATTACCTCCTATGACCCACTAGGAATTTTGTGCTTCCCATTCTTTTAACTTTGCATGCTGCTGAGTAGAGGTCCTGGATATGGTCCCTAACAGGAGTGTGCTCTTGCCTGGAGCACAGCAGGGGGTCTCAAAATGCTGTAAGCTAGTGATGCCATTTAGACACTTTGGGGATCATCAGGAGATAAAATGAGGCACTATCTTTTCAGGGGTAATTGAACCTGATCATCAGGAGCATGTCAGGCTGTTGTTTTACAGTGAAAACGGGGAGGGATACCTATAGAGCTTGACTGACTTAGTTGCCTTGCTTGGGTGACTCAAGACTTTGCCTAATTATAACTGTAAACGAAAAGTGCAGTGTTTCCAGCCTAAGAAGATACGTGAGATAGGACTTCAGACATTTCAGGAGTGTTTAGATTATTTCACCAGATAAATCACTGTGACCAGCAAAGGGGAAGCTAAACATGGGGAGGATTTAGGAGGAACCGTGAAAGCGGGAGAAATGAGTATCAGTTATGACTCTGGGCCACTGGAGCAGCTGGGGCTGTGGTTCTTCCCTCTCTTTCCCTCTTCTAATTTCCCCTTAGGAAGAGATTCTCACAGGAATCATGGAGGAGCTCCTTCCCAACCCTCCACAGAGAAGTGGACCACAGCAGTGCAGAGGGTAGACTGTGGCTGACATGGAGAAGGGCTACTCCTCTCGCCCTTCTAGAAATGATTAGCTGCCCAGCTCTCTGGACTGTGTCCAGCTGACAGCCTTCAGCTGTTAGGTCCTTCAAGATTCACCCTGGAGTTTTTTGAGCTGAGATGATCTCTTCAAGCCAAAGACTGAGCAAAATGCTAGTGTTAGGTGAGAACATGCCCTTCTCCAGAAAAGCCCTGGACAGTAACAGAGCTCCTCTAAGGGGGCTTTTATCTGAAACGCTCCTTTGACTGGTACGGATTTTATCATGGTCCGTAGGCTTCTCTTGCCTGATTCTGCTTCTGTCCTCACTTCTTCACAGGTGCTGTTTCTTTATAAAATGTTTGCACTGGCAACTCTCTCTTCCGTACTTTCTGCTACTTTTTTTATTAATATATGTTTATTGATTTCAGAGAGTAAGGGAGAGGGAGAGATAGAAATATAAATGATGTGAGAGAATCAGTGATTGGCTGCCTCCTGCATGCTTCCTACTCAGGATGGAGCCGCAACCAGGGCATATGCCCTCACCTGGAATCAAAGCATGAACTCCTGGTTCATAGGTTGACGCTCAACCACTGAGCAACACAGGCAAGGCAGTACTTGCTTCTTTACAAAATATTCCTGCAGCAAAAGCACTGAATAGTGTATATAGTATTCATGATGTTATTCCTTTTGCCTAGGAGAGTGCCTACAAAGTTTTTTTTCCAGTAAGCATTATATCTTATTATTATTTTAGTCTATTACAAGTGTTAAGAGAAAGGAAGGAAAATGTAATTTAGCACCTAACATATGTCACGATTAAGTATCATGTAGGATAACTTTTTTGTTTATCAGATTATGTTGAACATTATATTCCACAAATGAGTGAGTTAATGTGATATTTACCTTTCTCTGACTGACTTATTTCACTTAGCATAATGCTCTCCAGTTCCATCCATGTTGTTGCAAATGGTAAGAATTCCTTCTTTTTTACAGCAGCGTAGTACTCCATTGTGTAGATGTGCCAGTTTTCTAATCCACTCATCTGCTGATGAACACTTAGGTTGTTTCCAAATCTTATCTATTGTTAGTTGTGCTCCTATGAATACAGGGGTGCATATATCCTTTCTGATTGGTGTTTCTGTTTTCTTGGGATATATTCCTAGAAGAGGGATTACTGGCTCAAATGGAAGTTCCATTTTTAATTTTTTCAGGAAATGCCATACTGTTTTCCACAGTGGCTGCACCAGTCTGCATTCCCACCAGCAGTGCA
>NW_005370134.1:104317-105943 GCF_000412655.1 Myotis brandtii
CATCTTTTTGCATGTATCTGTCCAATTTTCCCAACACCATTTATTGAAGAGACTGTCTTGACTCCATTGTATACTCTTGCCTCCTTTGTCAAATATTAACTGAGCATAATGTCTTGGGTCTATTTCTGGGTTCTCTGTTCCACTGGTCTATTTGTTTGTTCTTGTGCCAGTACCAGGCAGTTCTGAGGACAGTGGCTTTGTAGTATAGCTTGATATCTGGCATTGTGATCCCTCCAACTTTGTTTTTCATTCTCAAGATTGCTGCAGCTATTCGGGGTCTTTTTTTGTTACAGATGAATTTTTGGAGAGTTTGTTCTAGATCTTTTAAGTATGCTATTGGTATTTTAATTGGGGATTGCATTAAATCTATAGATTACTTTGGGTAATATGAACATTTTAATGATGTTGATTCTACCAATCTGTGAACACAGTATATTCTTCCATTTATTTATGTCTTCCTCTATCTCTTTTTTCAGTGTCCTGTAATTTTCTGAGTACAGGTCCTTTACCTCCTTGGTTAAATTCATTCCTAGGTATCTTAATTTTTTTGTTGCAATGGTAAGTGGGATTTTTTTTTAGTTCCTCTGTCTGTGAGTTTATTATTGGTGTACAAAAAAAAAGCCACAGATATCTGGGTGTTAATTTTGTGTCCTGCTACATTGCCAAATTCATTCATTAATTCTACAAGTGTTTTCATGGAGTTTTTAGGGTTTTTTATGTACAATATCATGTCATCTGCAAATAATGACAATTTCACTTTTTCTTTTTTAATTTGGGTGCCTTTTATTTCTTCTTCTTGTCTGATCGCTATGGCTAGCATGTCCAGGACTATGTTAAACAGGTGAAAGTGGTCATCCCTGTCTTGTTCCTGGTCTTAGGGGAAATGGTTTTAGATTTTGCCATTGACTATTATGTTGGCTGTAGATTGGACATATAAGGCTTTTATTATGTTGAGGTATGATTCCTCTATTCCCTCTTTGCTGAGAGTTTTTATCAGGAAAGGGTGTTGGATTTTGTCAAATGCCCTTTCTGCATCAATTGATGTGATATGTGATTTTTGTCTTTCAATTTGTTTGTGTGATGTATCACATTTATTGATTTGCGGATATTGTACCAACCTTGCATCCCTGAAATAAATCTCACTTGGTCATAGTGTATGATCTTTCTAATGTAATGCTGGATCCAATTTGCTAGAATTTGTTGAGGATTTTAGCATCTATGTTCATCAGGGATATGGGCCATAATTCTCATTCTTTGTAGTGAGTATCTTTATCTGGTTTTGAGATTAAGGTAATGCTGGTTTCATAGAAAGAGCTTGGAAGTGTGCCTTCCTCTTGAATTTTTGGGAATAGTCTTAGAAGGATAGATTTTAGTTCTTCTTTGAATGTTTGGTAAAACGCCCCTATGAAGCCATCAGGTCTCGGACTTTAGTTTGCTGGAAGTTTTTTGATGACTGCTTCAATTTCCTATTTAGGTGTCAGCCTGTTGAGACTTTTCTATTCTTCTTGATTGAGTTTTGGAAGGTCATATTTTTCTTGGAATATGTCCATTTCCTCCAGGTTGTCTAGTGTGTTGGAGTAGAGTTGTTCATAGTATTTTCTAACAATCCTTTGTATTTCTATGGGG
>NW_005370134.1:107435-116225 GCF_000412655.1 Myotis brandtii
GCCCCAACCCCCCAATCGGCCTTACCCTGAGTGTGACTTAGGGTGGCATTGCAACCTCCCGATCCGCCCTGCTCTGTGCATGACGGGGCGGTGCCCCAACTCCCCAATCAGCCCTGCTCTGAGCCTGACCAGGGGCTGCACCTCGGGATTGGGCGTGCCCTCGGCCACCCGGGAGCAGGCCTAAGCCAGCAGGTCATTATCTCTCGAGGGGTCCCAGACTGCGAGAGGGCACAGGCCTGACTGGGGGACCCCCCCTTCCCCCCCAAGTGCACAAATTTTTGTGCACCCGGCCTCTAGTATATATATATATATTTTATACAATAATTTGTATTTCTGTGAAGACTGTTGTTATTTCCCCTCTTTCATTTCTGATTTTGTTTATTTGGGTCCTCTCTCTTTGCTTCTTGGTGAGCATGGCTAAAGATTCATCAATCTTGTTTATCCTTTCAAAGAGCCAGCTCTTGGTTTCGTTGATCTTTTGTATTTTTTTACTCTATGCCATTTATTTCTGCTCTGATCTTTATTATCCTCATTCTTCAGCTCATTTTGGGCTTTTTTTGTTGCTCTTTTTATAATTCTTTAAGTTTTAGAGTTAGACCATTTATTACCATTTTTTTTTTTTGAGGTAGGCCTTTAGAACTATGAACTTCCCTCTCAGGACTGCTTTTACTGTGTCACAAGGTTTTAGAATGTTGTGTTTTCATTGTCATTTGTTTCCAGGATGTTTTTAATTTATTCTTTAATCTCTTTAGTAACCCCATCATTGTTTAATAGCATGCTATTCAGCTTCAAAGTGTTTGAATTTTTTTATTGTGGTTGATTTCTAATATAATGCCATTGTGGTCTGAGAAGATGCTTGAAATGATTTCAATCTTCTTGAATTTGGAGAGTCTTTGCCTTTGTCCCAATATGTGGTCTATCTTTGAAAATGTCCCATGTGCACTTGAGAAGAATGTATATTCTGTAGCGTTAGGGTGAAAGGTTCTGAAGATGTTGATTAAGTCCATCTGATCTAGTGAGTCATTTAGGATTGTTATTTCTATGCTTACTTTTTGTCTAGAGGATTTATTCAATGATGTCAGTGGGTCATCCAAGTCCTCTGCTATGATCATATTGCTGTTGATCTGTCCCTCGATATCTTCCAGAAGTTTTTATTTATGTATTTGGGTATACCTGCATTGGGTGCATATATGTTTACCAGAGTTATATCCTCTTGTTATAGCAATCCTTTTAGTATTATGAAGTGGCCTTCTTTATCACTTGTTATGGCCTTCACTTTGAGGTCTATTTTGTCAGATATACCCCAGCTTTTTTTTTCATTTCCATTTGCGTGAAAGATATTTTTCCATCCCTTCACTTTCAGTCTGTGTGAGTCTCTTGTTCTGAGGTGAGTCTCTTAAAGACAGCATATTTTTTGGGTCATGTTTTATTATTCATTCAGCCACTCGATGTCTTTGATTGGAACATTTAGTCTATTTACATTTAAAGTTATTCTTGATAAGTACTTTTTTGTAGCCAGTTTTATTTTTTTGTGCCTGTGTTTCTCCATCCCTTCACTTTCAGTCTGTGTGAGTCTCTTGTTCTGAGGTGAGTCTCTTAAAGACAGCATATTTTTTGGGTCATGTTTTATTATTCATTCAGCCACTCGATGTCTTTGATTGGAACATTTAGTCTATTTACATTTAAAGTTATTCTTGATAAGTACTTTTTTGTAGCCAGTTTTATTTTTTTGTGCCTGTGTTTCTTCTTCCTTTTTTTTTGATAATCCTAATTTTTTGTTATTGTTTTTGTTTTTTGTCTGTGAAGCTCCTGCTTTCCCCTTCAATTTTGAATGATAGCCTTGCTGGATAGAGTATTCTTGGATTCAGTTCCTTGCTTTGCATCACTTTGTATACTTCATTCTATTCCCTTCTGGCCTGATGTGTTTCTGTTGAGAAATTTCATAATCTAATGGGAGATCCTTTGTAGTTAACTCTCTGTCTCTCTCTTGCAGCCCTTAAGATTCTCTCTTTGTTGTTAATGTTTGCCATTGTAATTATGACATGTCTTGGGTGAGTCTTTTTGTGTTCAACTTGTTTAGGACTCTTTGTACTTGGGTGACTTTTTTCTTCCCCATATCAGAAAAGTTTTCTGTCATTATTTATTTAAATAGGTTCTCTAATACTTGCTGCTCTTCTTGTCCTTCTGGCACCCCTATTATATGTATGTTACTTCATTTCATGTTGCCCCAAACCTCCCTTAGTTTCTCCTCCTGCTTTATAATTTTTTTCTCTAGTTACTGTTCAGATTGGGCTTGTTTCTCTGCCTTATATTCTATATAACTAATTCGGTCCTCCACTTCTCTTAGTCTAGTGATGAATCCTTGTATGGTATGTTTTATTGTGGCTATATCACTTTTGATTTTTTTCTTGATTCTTACATAGGTTGCTGATTTTCTCATCCATCTGATTTATGAACTGTATGACCCTTATTCTGAATTCTTTTTCTGACATATTGCATGCCTCCTTTTCATTTAGTTTCCCCACCCCACCCCGCTTTTTTGTGATTTCTCATTTTCTTTCCTTTAGGGGTTGCTTTTTTGTCTCCCCTGTGGTACCAGGTCTTTGTCAAGAGTAGCTGTAGGGTATTATAGGTTTTCATCTGAGGCCAGTCTGGGTGGTGGTGAGTCTGGGCTCTTAGTCACAGCAGCTCTGCCCTTCAAGATGGTGTGGTTTTTTTGCCAGTACTGCCACGGTGGAGTGTTTGTAGCAGTAGTGGGGGCTACCCATCTATGAGAGCCCGGTCTGCCAGCCCCTGAAAGTCTTGCAGGATCTGTTTCTTGCACACACAAACACACACACACACACACACACACACACACACACACCACATCCACATACTCTCTCACACTCTCTCCATCACTGCCGTCCTGCCAGCTGCCATCTTCCAAAAACTATTTTCCTTTAAATTCAAGTAATTTTTACTGAATATTAAAAAAAAAAATCAACTAAGCTATTAAAAAATGAAACTTCCACATTTTTCTTGTTGTTGTGGCATGTATTTTTTTCTAGAACACTTATGCTGTGAACTTTTTCAATTAAATTGATATTCATACAGAGGTGGTGTTTATGGCCAGATGTAGAGGCAATACCTATGATACAGAAGCTGATCATCTCAAAATATCTCTCATGTCTTTATGTACTAAATTGCTCAATCTATTGCTATTATTCACACACACACACACACACACACACACACAACCTCAAATGGGAGTGAATTTAAAATAAATCTTAGAAATACAGTGTGTTGGGCCATATCATCTCATTATTTTAATATACATTGGCCTAAGGTGATAGTCATTTAGGTAACTTCCAGTCTTTTGTTAATAATAACAATAGCTGCCCAGCTGGTGTGGTTCAGTGGTTAAGTGTCAACCTATGAACCAGGAGGTCATGGTTCCATTCCCTGTCAGGGCACATGCCTGGGCTGTGGGCTCGATACCCAGTAGGGGGCGTGTAGGAGGCAGCTGATCAATGATTCTCTCATCACTGATGTTTCTAACTCTCTCTCCCTCTCCCTTCCTCTCTGAAATCAGTAAGAATATATTTAAAAAAATAATAATAGCTGATATTTTTGGACTGCTTATAAGGTGCTAAGCACTATTCTAAGTCTTCCATGTGTATTAACCTCTTTAAATTCAACCATCCTGGATAGAAACCATTGTTGTCACCCCCATTTTACATTTGAGGAAAACGATGCCCAGAAAACTTCCGTATTTGCCCCACAGACACACAGTACGTGGCAGAGATGAGATTCACACACGTCATTGTCCACATAGCTGTGCATATTTGTCCGAATATCTGGCAGATGATAGCTCTTAGAGCAGCAGTCTAATCAAATTACATTTTTGAAAGATCCCTATGATAGCAGAGTGGAGAATGGACCCACTTATAGCACCTGTCCCAATCTGTTGTGCTTTTCTATTTCCTTCCTCGTCTGCCTTGTTAGATGGCAAGCTTCTTACAGGGCCAGCATATTGCCGACTCTTGAAAACTTTTGTGAATAATTACTGAAAGACAGGGAAGCCCTCAGTGGGGGTGGTATTTGGTATTTGGGCTGGGTTTTAGAGAGTGGACAAAATTTCGATAGGCAGAATAGATTCATTCTAAGTAATTGGCTTATAGGATCATGGGTGCTGACAAGTATGAAATTTGTAGGGCAAGCTGGCAGGCTGGAAATTCAGGTAAGAGTTGATGTTACAGCCTCGAATCTGAATTCCTCAGGGCAGCAGACTTGAAACTGGCAGATTTTCTGTTGTTGTCTTCATGAGAGTGCCTTTTTCTTCTAGAAATCTCACTTTTTATTCTAAAGGCTTTTAACTGACTGAATGAGATTCATTTTTGGAAATTAATCTGCTTTATTCAATGTCTACTGATTTAAATATTAATTGCATCTAAAAAAATGCCATTGCAGCAACATCTACACTGCTGTTTGACCAAACAACTGGATACCATGGACTATGAAAGTTGACAAATAAAATTAACCATCACAGTGCTATTTTATATGAATGACCAAACCTAAATGCATTTCTTATTTATTTTACAAAAGGCAAAATCTTGAGTTTTGCTATTCTTTTTCAGACCATCAGAAATATGCTTTTTATATCAGCTAAAAAAATAAGAAAATGATATGTGATCACTTGAGTTCTTATTGCAGTGATTAGAAGGAAGTGGCTCTCAGGGGACCTGGGCTTGGTAAAGATGATCTTGGGTTCTCAGGTCTCCATGTATGAGACCAGAAGTCAAGTGATCTCTGTAGGTTAGGGAAACTGTTCATACTTCTCCTTTTTTAATGTTTTTGAGCAATAGTCTTGCTCAGAATATGTGATTGAAGTAATTTGAGTCTAAGTGCAGAGACAGAAAAAGGGAATAAATGCACTCTTATGGGAACATAAAATAAGGAAAGAGATCATTATCTGTTCTTCCTCTTCATTCTTATTCATTGAACCACATTCATTTCAAATTTACTGATAAAATATTTGCATGTTAGAAAAATAGAGAACTAGACTGTGTTTTAAATAAATTCAGTTATTAGTCTCTGATCCAAGAAGAAGAAAAAATTGGTATTTAGAGAAAAAGTAGGTCAAAAATAAAAGTTATTAATTTTACTTACAGGTTTGCTGTAAGCTTTAATTTCATTTTAAAATAAAGTTAAAGAAAAATACCTTGCTAGAATGAAAGTATGATCATGCTTAAATATGCAGTTAATAATTTGAAATCAATGACTTGAGGGCAATTTCTTAATACCACACTGAAATGGCAGGTAAAGTAACATGTGAGGAGAATATATGAGAAACCCCATTGGTTTTAGGGACAGAATCTGAGGAGGAGATAGATTCTCCTAAAGTTATATTGCCCTTTATCTACTCACTAGCAAGGTAGATGAAACAGATTACTCTACATCTTGTTAAAAGATTTATCTATTTCTAATAAATGTTCTTTTTAACATAACCATGTTTTTGAACTGAAAGATTATTGTAACTGTACTGTGATTTCCTATTCATCTCCATTTAAATCTAAACAAAACTATTCACTATAATCTTTTTTATTTTATAGGTCTTTATCTTTTGGTTTTTATGTCAGACATATAAAGCAATATATGCTGCAGAATAAATCATGAAGATAGAAACAAAGTGAAATAGAATTTGAGTATGAAGAGAAATAGTCAAGATTTCAAATATTAAATCATATGTGGATCATAAGGCCCCTAAGGGAACTATGTCAATTTAACTAATTTGCCTAGAAATACATTTGCATTAGAGTTGGAACTACCCAAGTAATATTTGGCATAGATCCAGACATGAGAGACTAATGAAGGATTATCTTTATTATATAGTTTATAAACAAGGTGATGGGCAATTTTTTTTCTGTAGAAATGTTTCTGTAAAATTTGTGTCATAATTTATTATTTATTTTACTGATGACTTTATACTTGGAAATTTGATAAAATAATGGGTATTTACTTTGTTAATCCCATTGTTTGAAAGGCCTTATTTCTGGTGTTTGTGCATTTGCAATGGGGTGTTTAAAGGATTAGTAGCCTTGCTTATTCTGTAATTTAAGATTTCACATGTTTTTTAGCATACAAGGTTTGTTTATAGGGATCAGTTCTATCATACCACATTACTACTATGTACTTCATATTCTGTTTGAAGAAGATAATGGTGGGCAATCTATTTCATAAGCAGATATTGATACTCAATCTCAATAGGATTCCTGGTAGTTTAAGGGTATAACAATAGGTTTTACTGGAGCCTTCACTACACAAAATGAAAACTTTGGTGAAAAACAAAGGTTTCCAAGTAATCAATAGAGTAAAGGGTATAGAAACAGACCCACCTATATAAAATTAACCAATAACTGAAAAGGCGGCACTTCAGTTTATTGGGGAATGGGCTGTGACTTGAATTAAGTGGTAACAGTTTAATTGGATTTCCAAATGAAAAAATAATTCATATTAACCAGGAATTCACATCATAAGAGAAAAAATATTATTCCAGACAGTTCATATATCTAAATGTAAAAGATACTTTTTCTTGAAAAGATAGTTGTTTACCCACATATTTCCCAGATTTTCCAGAACACAGCTGTACTGTTCTCCCAACAACTTACCTTTTACCTTATAGCTCCTTCTGCTTCAGCTGATGAGACACCTCACAAAGAGTCTCAAACAAGATAAACCTGAAAAGACCCACACCAAGGCATGTTGTAATTACAATGGCAAATGTTCAGGACAAAGATAATCTTAAAGGCTGCAAGAGAGAGACAGAAAGTTACATACAAGGATCTCCCATTTGATTATCAAATGATTTCTCAACAGAAACACATCAGGCCAGAAAGGAATGGAAGAAAATTTACAAAGTGATGCAAAGCAAGGCACTGAATCCAAGAATACTCTATCCAGCAAGGCTATCATTTAAAATTGAAGGGAAAATAAGGAGCTTCACAGACAAAAAAAAGGAGAAGGGTGTTTATCACTACCAAGCCAGCAATGCAAGAAATGCTAAAGGGACTGGTGTAAAAAGAAGAAATAAAAAGGAAAGAAGGAACACAGGCACAAAAAATAAAAATGGCTACAAGCAAGTACCTATAAAAATACCCTTAAATTTAAATGAAGTAAGAGCTCCAATCAAAAACATCGACAGGCTGAATAGATTAAAAAAAAAATGACCCATATATTTGCTGTCTACAAGAGATCCACCTCAGAACAAGGGACTCACACAGACTGAAAGTGTAGGGATGAAAAAATATCTATCAGGGAATTGGAAATGAAAAAAAAAGCTGGGGTAGCAATACTTATATCTGATAAAATAGACCTCAAAGTGAAGGCGATAACAAGAGATAAGGAAGGCCACTTTGTAATACTAAAGGGATCGATACAACAAGATGATATAACCCTGGTAAATATATATACACCCAATGAAAGAACACCAAAATACATAAAAAAGAACTCCTGGAAGATATCAAGGGAGAGATCGACAACCATACAATCATAGTAGGGGACTTTAATACCCCCTGGATAAATCCTCTAGACAAAAAAATCATCAAGGAAACAGCAATCCTAAATGACTCACTAGATCAGATGGACATTGTTGACATCTTCAGAACATTTCACCCCAAAGTCACAGAATATACATTCTTCTCAAGTGCACATGCGACATTTTCAAAGATAGACCACATATTGGGTCACAGGCCAAGTCTCTCCAAATTCAAGAAGATTAAAATCATATCAAGCATCTTCTCAGAACACAATGGCATAATATTAGACATAAACTAGAATAAAAACAATCAAAAAAATTCAAACACTTGGAAGCTGAATAGCATGCTATTAAACAATGTTTGGGTTACCAAAGAGATCAAAGAAGAAATTAAAAATATCCTGGGAAAAAATGACAATGAAAACAAAACAATCCACAATCTATGGGACGCGGTGAAAGCAGTCCTGAGAGGGAAGTTTATAGCTCTATATAGGCCTACCTCAAAAAAAAAAAAGAAAGAAAGAAGAAAGAAAGAAAGAAAGAAAGAAAGAAAGAAAAATTTTAATAAACAATCTAACTCTACACTTAAAGAATTAGAAAGGAGCAACAAGAAAATCCCAGAGTGAGCATTAGGCAGAAGATAATAAAGATCAGAGCAGAAATAAATGACATAGAGACCAAAAAAACCAAAAAAACAAAAAACAAAAGATCAATGAAACCAAGAGCTGGTTCTTTGAAAGGATAAGCAAGATTGATGAACCACTAGGAAGGCTCACCAAGAAACAAAGGGAGAGGACCCAAATAAACAAAATCAGAAAAGAAAGAGATGAAATAACAACAGACCTGACAAAAATACAAAGGATTGTTAAAAAATACTATGAACAACTCTATTCCAACAAACTAGACAACCTAGAGGAAATGGACATATTCCTAGAAAAATACAACCTTCCAAAACTCAATCAGGAAGAATCTAAAAATCTCAATAGGCCGATAACTATGGAGGAAATTGAAGGAGTCATTTAAAAGATTCCAGCAAACAAAAGTATGGGGACAGACAGCTTCACAGGGGGGAGGGGGGGTTACCAAACATTTAAAGAACTAAAACCTATCCTCCTCAGACTATTCCAAAAAATTTAAGAGGAAGCAACACTTCCAAGCTCATTCTATGAAGCCAGCATTACCCTAATACCAAAACCAGATAAAGACAACACAATGAAAAGAGTTACAGGCCAATATCACTCATGAACATAGATGCCAAAATCCTCAACAAAATC
>NW_005370134.1:116286-130902 GCF_000412655.1 Myotis brandtii
GGGATGCAAGGATGGTACAATATCCACAAATCAATAAACATGTTACATCACATAAACAAATTGAGAGACAAAAATCACATAATCACATCCATTGATGCAGAAAAGGCATTTGACAAAATCCAACACCCTTTCCTGATAAAAACTCTCTGCAAAGTGGGAATAGAGGAATCATACCTCAACATAATAAAAGCCTTATATGAAAAACCTACAGCCAACATCATATTCAATGGGCAAAAACTAAAACCATTTCCCCTAAGAACAGGAATGAGACAGGGATGCTCACTTTCACCACTCCTGTTCGACAAAGTTCTGGAAGTATTAGCCATAGCAATTAGATATGAAGAAGAAATAAAAGGTATCCAAATTGGGGAAAAAAGAGGTAAAACTGTCATTATTTGCAGATGACATGATAATGTACATAGAAAACCCTAAAGACTCCATCAAAAATTATTAGACTTAATAAAGGAATTTGGCAATGTAGCAGGATACAAAATTAATGCCAAGAAATCTATGGCATTTTTTATACACCAATAGTGAACTTACAGAAAGAGGGATTTAATAAAATCCCATTTACCATTGCATGAAAAAAATTCAGATACCTAGGAATAAACTAACTGAGGAGGAAAAAGACCTGTACTCAGAAAACCACTGGACACTGAAAAAAGAGATAGAGGAAGACATAAACAGATGGAAGAACGTACTGTGTTTATGGATTGGGAGGATCAACATCATTAAAATATCTATACTATTGAAAGTAATCTATCGATTCAATGCAATCCCCATTAAAATACCGATGGAATATTTTACAGACCTAGAAGCAACTCTCCAAATCTGCATCTGGAATAAATAAAAAAAGACCCCGAATAGCTGTAGCAATCCTGAGAAAGAAGAACAAAGTGGGAGGGATCTCAATACCAGATTTCAAGCTGTATTACAAAGCCTCTGTTCTCAAAACTGCCTGGTACTGGCACAAGAACAGACATATAGACCAATGGAATAGAATAGAAAACCCAGAAATCAACCCAAACCACTATTCTCAATTAATATTTGACAAAGGAGGCTAGAACATACAATGGAATCAAGACAGTCTCTTCAATAAATGGTTTTGGGAAAATTGAAGAGATACTTGCAAAAAAAAAAAAAATGAAACTAAACCACCAACTTACACCATACACACTTACACCATACACAAAAATAAACTCAAAATGGATAAAAAACTTAAACATAAGATGGGAAACCATAAAAATGTTAGAGGAATCCACAGGCAGCACAATCTCAGTCATATGCCAAAGCAATATCTTCCTCAATACAGCTTCTAGGGCAATGTAAAATAAAGAGAAAATAAACAAATTGGACTACATCAAAATAAAATGCTTCTAACAGCAAAAGAAATAATTAACATAAGTGTTTAATCTACAACATTTAGAGGAAACTCATACAACTTAACAAAAGAAAGATAAACAACCCAATCAAAAAATGGGCATTTGACCTAAATATATACTTTTGGAAAGAGGACATCTAGAAGGCCAAGAGACATATGAAAACATGCTCAAAGTCTCTAATTATTCAGGAGAGATGAAAATCAAAACAACAATTCGGCATTTGCTAAGCGAAATAAGCCAGTCAGAGAAACATAAATATCACATGATCTCACTCATTTGTGGAATATAATTTACAACATAAACTGATGAACAAAAACAGATCCAGAGACAGAGAAGCATTGATCAGACTGTCAAACCTCAGAGGGAAAGTAGGGAAGGGTGAGGGTAAGGGGGAGAGATCAACCAAAGGACTTGTATACATGCATATAAGCTGAACCAATGGACACAGACACTAGAGGGTGAGGGCATGAGTCGGGGTGGGGTGGGAAACAATGGGGGGCAAAGGACACATATGTAATACCTTAATCAATTAAGAAAAAAGAGAAAGTTTTGTAGAAAGGATCTAGTGAACCATATATAAAGGGAATAAAGTTTATCCAAATCAAGACTATACAATGATAACTGCATAGAATTCAGCATTAGACCAGGATACATAAAAACAATTTTATGTGAATCCAATAACTAGGAATTTACTTGTAAATGTCTTCTCAGATATAAAGTAAGTGGCAAGGACAAGGACTCCTAAAATAGTGCGTAATCTCTTGGTTGGGGAAATGCTTTTTCTTTTAAAAAGTTGTAAAGAAAAGTCATAACATATTAGGTAATTTTTTTAAATTTAAAGTTTTACTACCTTTTTATTCAAGTTGTATTTATAGCAAATTAATAAAAATATACTGATAGGGTGCTGGGAGGGTAGCTCAGTTGGTTAGAACATTGTTCCCATATTCCAAGGTTGTGGGTTTGATCCTAGGTCAGGGTACATATAAGACCCAACCAATGAATGCATAAATAGGTAGAAAAATAAATCTATCTCTCTCTCTCCCTCTTTCTCTCTCTCTCCTCGCCCCCTTCTCTCTCTTCCCCTTCCTCTCTCTCTGAAAAAAATCAATCAGTAAATAAAAAATGTAGCCCTTACCTATGTGGCTCAGTTGGTTGGAACATTGTCCCATATATGAAAAGGTGGTGAAGGTGATGGTTTGGATTCCTGGTCAGGGCACATACCCTGATTGCAGGTTTAATCCCGGTCAGGGAGTGTGCAGGAGGCAGCCAATTGATGTTTCACTCTCACCTTGGTGTTTCTCTCTCCTCTCTTTTTCTCTCTCTCCATTCCCCTTTCTAAAAAAATCAATAAAATAAAATAATTTTTAAAAGTATATTGCTATGTGTCTTTTCGCTTCTTCTCACACATGCCAAATGCTCAACCACAGCATCTGAAATATTTGTTGTTGGTGTTCCTACTTTTATAGAGAAAATTAATATATTGATTGCTTAAATTCTTGTCATATGAACAGCCATTCAAAAGTATACATAGAAGAATGCATCTCAAGGCCAACATTTGGCATCAGTTCAATATTACTTTTTATGCTTCAGAAAATTTGTTTTGTTATTTAATGTTTTAGAAAGATGGTAAAATATAAATCACTTTATTTCACAGTAGCCTGTTTCTTAGTACACTATATAAAAACTGTGGTGGAGGCACAGGTTGAATCACATCTAGAATAAAGCTAAAGCCAACTCCCCCTTCTTTGTAATATGTTACAAACTTCTAACATGTGATATTAAATGCACTATTTTAGGAGTCCTAGATAGATTTTGTTATTGACAACATAGAATAATGAATAATTTTTTTCTCAAAGCTTTATACAGAATGGTACATTCATTTTCACTGCTAAATAGAAATTATCAAATTTTAAATGTTCAAAAACATTAAATATATTAAACTGTAAAGTTCAACCATATACATCCAGATTCTTCTGAAATCAAAACAAATTGAATGAAATCAGGGAAAATATGCTTTTGGAATACTTTTGTAGAAATCCTGTCTCAATATAAGATATACCTCCAAATAAATCTCGTGGTACTTAGGACAACCTCCAAACATTTGAGGTTTTGCTACACAAAGTAAGTGATAAAAAAGAATATAAAATTAAACTTTATTCCTCTTTGCCTTTGCATATATGTAATATGTTTAGGTTAAGGTATAAACATGTACCTCAGCTACAGTGAACTTTTCAATATAACCTAAATTTTTTATAATTTTATTTTTTTCACACATAAGGCCAGAAAGGAACTAATCATACCCTTAAACTGATTTTGTTTTGAAGATAAACATTTACTCTTTTGAGTGTTTGTAATGTACAGGGTACAGGATTCTAAATCCTAGACATATTTTTATTTAAAGTACACCCGTGTTTCTAATTGCCTTGTCAAAGTGAGTTATATTATGGAAAATTCTTTTCCATGTGCTACTTATCTTTTCCATATTAGGACACATATAGGTCAAATCCCTCCTACATTCACTATTTCAATGAAAAGTTCACCATAAAAACTTCATGTATATTCTGGCTGGCATCCCATGTTAACAGAGTCCTGTAGATCTACTGAGAATGAATTCCCTAGCATTAAGTAGCAGAATCCAGATGTTTCATCTTCAAAAGTTATAGTAATTTTTAATTGTCAAAAGTTTATTTTTAGCCAGGCCAGTGTTGCTCAGTGGTTGAGCATTTACCTATATACTAGGAGGTCACTGTTCAATTCCTGCTCAGGGCACCTTTCTGGGTTGTGGGCTCAATCTCCAGTAGGGGGCGTGCAAGAGGCAGCTGATCAATGATTCTCTCTCATCATTGATGTTCCTCTCTTTCTCTCTTCTTCTCTGAAATCAATTAAAAATATATATTTTTAAAGTTTATTCTTTATTTTTCCCTTTTAATCTTTATTGTTGAAAGTATTGCATACATCCTCCTTTTCCTCCCATTAACCTCTTCCAGCTCACTCCTGTTCTCACTCCCACAGGCCCTCACCACCCCATTGTTTGTGTTGTGCATATATGCATACAAGTTCATTGGTTGATCTCTTCTCACCCACGCTCCTCTGCCTTCCCTCTGGAAGTTTGTTCATGCTTCTTTGACTCTGGGTCTATTTGTGATAATCAGTTTATTTGGTTCATTAGATTCCACATATGAGTGAGATCATGTGCTACTTACCTTTCTATGACTAGCTTATTTTGCTCAGCATAATACTCTCCAGATCCATCCATGCTGTTGCAAATGGTAAGAGTTCTTTCTTTTTTATTGCTGCATAGTATTCCATTGTGTAAATGTACCATAGTTTGTTTGTTTTTTATCCACTCATCTGCTGATGGGCACGTAGGCTGTTTCCAAGTCTTAGATATTTGTAAATTGTGCTGCTATGAACATGGGAAATGTCCTAGAAGAAACTATAGGCACAAAAACCTCTTGTAACAATATGTTTACAGATCTATTTCCTAGGACAATGGAAACTAAGGAGAAAAAAAAATGGGACTACATGAAAATAAAAAGCTTCTGGGACAGGAGGTAAAAGAAACCATCTACACTAATAATTGAGGAATATGGAAATTGACCATCACTTTGTGATGCCAACAGCCAATCACGAGGGAATATGCAAATTAACACTGCAAAGATGGTGGAGGCCACAGAGCCAGCTGGAGTGGGCGGGACGCTTGGCTTCCTTTGTTGCCCCAGTTAGGCAGTTAGGGGGATCAGGTCAGGAGGGGAGAGCAGTTAGGCAGTTAGGGGGATCAGGCAGGCAGGCAGGTGAGCTGTTAGGAGCCAGTGGTTCTGGATTGTGAGAGGGATCCCAGATTGGAGAGGGTGCAGGCCGGGCTGAGGGCCCCCCCCCGTTTATTTCAATAGAGACATCCTGAATACAAAGGGATGAAATAAATGAGTAATCTGTAATAATAAAAGCATAATATGCTAATTAGACTGGACGTCCTACTGGATGACCTTCCGGATGAAGCCAGCACTGCAAGGGAAACCTGAGTCCTGGGTGCCAGAGGGAAGCTGGTCCCAGCATCCAGGGTAAGGAAGGCCTACTCTTGCACAAATTTCATGCATGGGGCCTCTAGTATTATAATAGCTATGTATGATGTCAGCTGGATTTAAGATTTATCAGGATGCTAAGTTATATAATGTCTAATCACTGTGTTGTACACCTGAAACTAATATAATATTTTATGTCAACTGTAATTGGAATATTACAAAAATTATTTAAATATAGACAGAAAGAAAAAAGGAAGAAAGAAAGAAAGAAAGAAAGAAAGAAAGAAAGAAAGAAAGAAAGAGCGAGCAATGTTTAAGTGTTTAGCTGGTATCCTGCCATTTTCAATATATCTCTCTGGGTATTCAAGAATAATCATAAATTTAAAAACTGTTGGAATTTATTTATGATAATTTATACTATGCTATTAGTTATATTAAAATGTTATTATTCTGTGAAGTTGATCATTAAGCTAACTTGGAGGAGGGAAAATCTTGGCAGGTCAAAGTTTGAATAAATTAGAGGATGAAAAGTAGCACATGTTCTCAAAAACCTGAAAATTAGCTGCAAAGTCACCATTAATTTAATTACCTTGTCGTACTGCCTTGGAATAATAATGCAGAATGAGAATTATAATAAAATTAGTCAAAATACAACCCATTACAATTTTAAAGAAAAAACCTACATGGGTTGGCTATCTAATTTAAATATAATTGTTTTACAATTAAAATATAATTTTAATAACAATTATTTATTTACTTCATATAAAAATACTTCCATTTCTATTATGCAACCTAATGAAACACATGTTATCAACCATCATCTCTTATATTTTCAATTGAATATTTTTCAAATAAAGATTCTCATTTTAAATGGATATGAAAAAATATTGTAACTACAGATTCCACTAGAACATGTCATATAAATGTAGTTGAGACAACAAGTAATCTATGATAATTCTGTATAACCTATGTAGTCATATCTGAGCATGGATATATCAACTTTGAAATGCATGGTATGCACACAAATTAAATTTTTGCTTATAGAACATCTCTGATCACAGGGTCTATAAACTGTAATTTAACATAAGATGGCTTTGTACTGGGTGCAGGCCACTGATCTACTTCTTAACTTTACTGCATGCAGACAAACACAGACACAGACACAGACACATACACACTCACATATGATTCCATTGTTCATATTTTAACAAACTCTATTTACAAATTAAAGGACCTTTAGCTATGATTCAGTATAATTTACTTAAAATAATTAATACAACAACCCCCAAACATCATCTAATTTAGAGTCCCTAGAATTGTCAGTTAAATAAACCTAATTAAAAGCACTCTAAATAAAGTAAGCTTCCTTGCCCAGATAGAATCTCCTATTATAGATTTAAGATCTTGTCTATCTTAATAAAATCTGATTAGGTTCCATGCCATAGTTCAGGATGGCTTTTGCACACACATTGAGTTTCAGAAAAGTTTTCTAGTTTTATAGAAAATAAGAACTACATTATCTAACATAAACTAAGTGTTCAGTTCAGTGACTGGCACATAGCAAGCATTTACTATACGTTAGCTATGATTATCTCATGTATTACTTTACTTTCATATTTTCTAGTATTTTCTAATGTTCTTCTTTATTTCTTTGCTACAGGCCCAGTACACGAATTCATGCACCAGTGGGGTTCCTCGGCCTAGCCTGTGGGATCAGGCCAAAACCAGCTCTCTGACATCCCCTGAAGGGTCCTGGATTGCAGGAAGGTGCAGGCCAGGCCAAGGGACCCCACTGGCACACAATCAGGGCTGGGGAGGGTCGGGCCCATCTCACTCAGTCCTGATCGGCCTGACCCCAGCAGCAAGCTAACCTACTGGTCAGAGCATCTGCCCCCTGGTGGTCAGTGCACATCATAGACAGCAGCTGATTGGCCTTAGCATATCATTAGCATATTACGTTTGATTGGTTAAACTGCTGACCAGACGACCGGACACTTAGCATATTAGGCTTTTATTATATAGGATGATATTGTGTAGTCTGGAATTTCTGGATCTAACATCAGTTTTTCAATGAAATATGTAAGTTTGCATCAGAAATTTGCTAGCTTAAGCAGGTTATTTAATTTCTCTGTGACTCAGTTTCCAAATCTGAAAATAGTGATTATAAGTATATCAAATTTATAAGGTTCTTATAATAATTACATTAGTTAACATACACCAAATGTTCACTTCAGTGCCTGGTACACAGCAAGTGTTTACTATATGTTAGCTATTATTATCTCATGTATTCCTTTACTTTCATATTTTCACAACTGCCTATATGTTAGTGACTCTATTCATTGTCAAGAAGCTTCAGATAGAAGCCAACTCTTGTGGCTATCTGAGTTTGAACTTTCCATAAGCAGTCAAACTTGGAATTATCTTTCACCCTTCCAACCTGGTTTATCTGACACAAACTAGCCCATCATTTAGATCCTACACAGAAACCTGAGAATGCTAAGTGGCTCTTCCTCCATCTCCCACATTCAATTGTGCTGTGGCTTGAATTGTGTACCCTTAAAAGATATGTTGAAATACTAACTTCTAATACTTGTAAAAGTGATCTTATTTGGAAATAGATTCATTGTAGATGTAATCAAGTTAAGATAAGGTTGTACTGGATTGGAGAGGGCCTTAAATCCAATGATCCAGAGATGCAAAAGATATACACACACAGAGATGAAGACTTTGTGAACAAGAAAGCAGAGACTGAAATGATGCATCAGAGATACAGAGAAAGTTAAAACTATATTGCCAGCTACCACCAAAATTGGGAAGAGTTATGGGAGAATTTCCCTTGGAGTTTTAACATGATTTTAGACTTTCTGCTTCCAAAAATGTGAGAGAATAAATTTATGGTTTATAGCTCTAGCTCATGATACTTTGTTAGAGCAGTCCTAGGAAACTAATACAAACTGATTCTTCAATTTTGCTTTTTTTTAATATCTCTTGAATCTACACCCTCACTTCTGTCTCTCACATTGATTCTATCTTAGTCTTCATGCTATCTGTCCAAATGATATTTCTGCTTCTGGTCTTTCTTAAGGATCACAGAAATGATAAAATAGAGATAAGCAGGAAATCACAGATAAGAGATAATGGAATGCTAAGCTAAACTATAAAAATCAAAGGATAAAGTCATGGGCACAGGATAGCTTAATTAGAAATATAAGTTGCTGGGCAAATGTAACTAACCTATAGCACAGTAATAGATTGATAGTAAGTTGTTAGTCTATTAAGGTGCTATGTTTAAAAACTGAAGGTAGGGTCACTATTTATATTTTTCAAATTGCGAATTGGTGGAGCCAGACTCTTATCAGTTTAAAGGTCTTCTATGTGCTGAAGACTCTATTTGAATCTTCATGTGGACATCTATATACACGTGCTTACTTAACATTTCCACTTGGACTTCTAATAAACTACCAAATTTCACATGGGCAAAATAGTACTCCATGTTTTCACTAAACCTGTTCTCTCTACAAATTTCTTCAACAAAATCTGCAGTGTCATTCTTGCTTCCTCACTCACTCATCCTTTGACCTTTAATGCATCTTCTCTGCATTATTTTCAAAATATGTACAGAATCCAGTCACCTCTCAAAACCTACATGGTCATCACCCTAATCTGTGCCCCTGGCATCTCTGCTAGAATACTGTAAGCATCCCCTAAATGGTTGCTCTACTTCTATTCTTGTCCCACAGAAGTATTTATTCTCCACAAGCAGTCAGATAATTCTTTAAAAATGTAGATCAGATAACATCACTGCCTGCTCAAACCCTCTAATTCAGCGGTTCTCAACCTGTGGGTCGCGACTCCTTTGGGGGGTCGAACGACCCTTTCACCTGGGGTCGCCTAAGACCATCGGAAAACACATATATAATTACATATTGTTTTTGTGATTAATCACTATGCTTTAATTATGTTCAATTTGTAACAATGAAAATACATCCTGCATATCAGATATTTACATTATGATTCATAACAGTAGCAAAATTACAGTTATGAAGTAGCAACGGAAATAATTTTATGGTTGGGGGTCACCACAACATGAGGGACTGTATTAAAGGGTCGCGGCATTAGGAAGGTTGAGAACCACTGCTCTAATGGGTTTTTACCCTTAAAATAAAATCTAAGGCCTTAGGATTTGCACTACCCTACCTGACTTAGCACTGGCTAATATTCCTGCTTTGTTGCCTCTCACTCTTCCTAAGAATCCCTACACCAGCTGCTCAGGTAACCTTGACTTCTTTGAACAAATCAAGCATTCTCTCTTCAGAATACTTTCACTTGCAGTTTTTTTTTGTGTGTTTTTTTTTTTTTTTGCCTGAAATACTTGTCCCAGAATATTTGCATGATTTATTCCTTTCATTCTTTTCAAATGTCACATCTCAAGAGAGATTTAACTGAACACTCACTTAAAAACAAAACCTTACAAGACTTCAAGATTTACTATGAAGCTATAATAATCAAGACAGTGTGATATTGGCAAAAAACAAAATAGAACAATAGATCAATGGAAAAAATAGAGAGCCCCAAAACATAGTCAACTAACTTTTGACAAAGGAGCAAAGGCACCTCTTTTGATCTCAGTAGTATTTTCAACAATGGTGCTAGAACAACTGGACATCTACAAAATGGTACATATAAACATAGACCTTGAACCCTTTACAAAAATTAACTCCAAATAGATCATAGACCTAAATGTAAAATGCAAAACAATAAAATCTTAGCAGATAACATAGGAGAAAATCTAGATGACCTTGGTTGTGATGACTTTTGATACAACACCAAAAGCATGATTCATTAAAAAATAATTGATGGACTGGACTTCATAAAAATTAAAAACTTCTGCTCTACATAAGACAGTGTCAAGGGAATCATAAGTGAAGTCATGGGCTGAGAGAAAATACTTTTGAAAAACATTGAAAAAAAACTGTTAATGAAAATATACAAAGAATTCTTAAAACAACAATAACAAAATGAATAATTTGATGGAAAAAATGGGCAAAAGAGCTGAACAAACACTTCAACAAGAAAGATATGCAGATGGGAAATGAACATATGAAGAAATGTTCAATATCATATATCATAGGAAATTTCAAATTAAAATGATAAGATACCAATATATGCCTATTAGAATGGCAAAACCCCCAAACACTGATAAAACCAAGGGCTGGTGATTGCTGGTGGGAAGAAAAATGGTATAGCCACCTACAAAGACATTTTGGCATTTTTTATAAAACTAGACATACTCTTATCGTATGATCCAGCAATTGTATTTCTTATTATTTATACAAATGTGTTAAAAACTTAGGTACACATAATAACCTGCATGTGTATGTTTATAGCAGCTTTATTAAAATTGCTATAACTTAGAAGCAACCAAGTTGTCTTTCAGCAGGTGAATGGATAAATAAATTGTAGTAAATTTAGACAATAGAATATTATTCAGTGCTTAAAAAAAGAGCTATCAATCCATGAAAAGACACGGAGGAAAATTAAGTGTATATTATTAAGTGAAAGGTGCCAATCTGAACAGACTATATGTAGTAGTGGCCCTTACCTGTGAGGAATATGTTCCAAGACCGCAGTGGATGCCTGAAAGCATGGAAAATACCAAACTGTGTATATACTAATGTTTTTTTCTTCTACGTACATATCTATGATAAAGTTTGATTTATAAATTAGGTAAGCAGTGGATGACTGAAAGCATGGATAATACCAAACTGTGTATATACTAATGTTTTTTTTCTTCTACTTACATATCTATGATAAAGTTTGATTTATAAATTAGGTAGAGATTAAGCACTGTAGCTAATAATAAAATAAAGCAATTATAATAATAAAAGTTATGTGAATGCGGTCTCTCTCTGTTTATATCTTCATCCATTAAATATTTAATGCCTTTTCCATATTTTTTTATTGAATTCATTGGGGTGACATTGGTTAATAAAATTATACTGGTTTCAGGTATACAATTCTACAATACATCATCTGCATGTGGTATTATGTGTTTATAATTAAGCATTTATCAAACACTGTGGCCATAGCTTTTGCAATGTGTGAGATAGTAAAACTAGCAAACTAGCACTAATTTCTTTTTCTTTCTTCACAATCTCAAAGGTAGAACATTCATTCTTACTGTAGACCTTAGCCACCTTATGGTACGATATTTTTTAATTCTATATTAAATCAAGAGCTTTGCCTTTTCTCTTAAAGCAAGCACTTTATACTTTCTCTTTGGCATATCTGAATTGCCACCATCACTACTCTTGCCTTTTAGGGTCATTGTTAAGTAAACTAAAGGTTACCTATCAAGCACTGCTATACGGAGACAGTTGATCAGATGACTTCTAAGTGACTAAGGATAGGGAACATCAAAGCCTTGAAATACTGGACAAAGGGGTAATTCATATCCCAGGCAGAGAAGTGCAAGATTTCAACACACTACTCATAATGGCACGCAATTAAAAAGCAAATTTCTTTTTTATTTCTGGAATTTCTCATTTATTATTTTTAGACTTCAGCTGACCCTGGTAAGAAAAATTGAGGAAAGGAAAACTGCATATAAAGGGGGACACTGTACTGCATGATTCCAACTATACGGCATCTCAAAAAGGCAACACTCTGGACACAGTAAAATTTCAGTGGTTTCAGGGTCTAGGGGGCGAGAGAAGAATGAATAGGCCGAGCAGTTTTTTTTAGGGTAGTGAAACTACTCTGTATGGTACTGTAATTGTGAATACATGTCATTATATATTTGTAAAAATCTGTAGAATGCATAACATCAAAGGGAACCCTAATGTAAACTGTGGACTCTGGGTGATAATTTTCTATCAGTGTATGTCTGTCTTTTATAACAAATGTATGTCTGTGGTGAGGGATGTTGACTGTTATTAGGAGAAGTTGTGCAGTTATAGGAGTGGGTGGGTGTATGGGAGTATATAGTAATGTTGTAATTCCTGCTCAGTTTTGTTGTGAACATTAAATTACTCTAAAAATAAAGTTTATTTAAAAAATTACCAGAGCTTATATCTTAACCATGAATTTTTCATAAGAAAGTAGTGCTCAATTCAAGATTTATATTGTAAAATATTACTTAAAAGTGCAAAACACCTCTATAATATTTTAGAGGCAACCAATAGTCTCGAATCACAACCTAGAAAAATAGATAAATAAAAACAAATCCTCCTTTAAACAATCCTTTCATATTTTAGTTCCTTATCCTACTATACCTTTTGTCATAGTGATCAACAATATTTAATATATAATTATAGTTCATTTTTTAGTTGTCTGTCTCCCCTGGTAAGACATGAGTGAGCCACATGGGATCTGGGACTTGGCCCATATTGTTCACACCTCTGTCTGTCAAATGCTGGTAACTTGAGTTTGAAGTTATTGTACTTTAGGTTAATTTTGAATGTAGCCTGAGGCAGAGGCCAGAGCCAGTGGTATCTGCTAATGAGCTCAGCTGGTTTTATGCCAGTTCTTCCTGAAGAATGGCCTGCTTCTGGAATGCACCAACCTAATAGGTGCCTTTGGTGTTTGCATCTAGGAAAAAGCTACAGACTGAATAGACACCAACAGATCCTCATAAAACAAACAAACAAACAACAACAACAAAACATTTACAGAATGATTTGAATCACTAAGGAAATACCAAGAAAATCAACATAGTAACTGAAACAAGCCAAATGTGATATTGGAATGGCTTTAAATTTGAGGGAGGATTCATTAAGAGTAATTTAAAGTTTTCAGTTGAGATGATTAAGAGGCTCATAATAAATTGCCATATTTAATTTTAGCTGGCATGTTTCTTTTTAAAATAAGTAGTATTAAGTAACTAAATGAAAACAACCATTTCTTTAAAAATATGTCACAAATATTTTAATGGAATAAATAACCTAATTATTTTGGGTTTATTATAGAATTTACTTATGGAAATTATAGACATTAATTCAGTATAGACTATATTTCTATCCTTTTATTATTTCTCTTCTGAGGATGTTAAGGATCAGGTTCCAAGTTACCATTTTTAACATTACCTTGATATCTCCAAATATATTTCAAATTTACTCAATAATTCATTAATTTAGGGTGGCCTTGCATCCTTAGAAGTTTCAAGTAGTTATTGAGAAATGAGATGTTTTATGTAAATAATAAAAGTTTTAAGACATTTAAGTGAAACCCTAGGCTAATGATTCCCATACTCCTTTCAGATGGTTCCTGAAAAAAATAAGTTTGGGAGGCACCTAAGAATTCATCTCCATTCATAAAGACATGTGCTCTACATTAAATTATCAAAGGACCCAGGAGACATCCTATATAATAAAGAGGTAATATGCAAATTGACCATCACACCCTCACACAAGATGGCTGCCCCCATGTGGTCACAAGATGGCCAGCAGGGGAGGGCAGTTAGGGACGACCAGACCTGAAGGGGAGGGCAGTTGGGGGCAACCAGGCCTGCAGAGGAGGGCAGTTGAGTGCGATCAGACTGTCAGGGGAGCAGTTATGCGTCGATCAGGCTGGCAGGGGAGTGGTTAGGGGTTGATCAGGCTGGCAGGCAGAAGTGGTTAGGGACAATTAGGCAGGCAGGCAGGTGAGCGGTTGGGAGCCCACAGTCCTGGATTGTGAGAGAGATGTCTGGCTGCCGGCAGTCGGACATCCCTTGAGGGTCCCAGATTGGAGAGGGTGCAGGCTGGGCTGAGCAGGGGAGGGCAGTTAGGGACGACCAGACCTGAAGGGGAGGGCAGTTGGGGGCAACCAGGCCTGCAGAGGAGGGCAGTTGAGTGCGATCAGACTGTCAGGGGAGCAGTTATGCGTCGATCAGGCTGGCAGGGGAGTGGTTAGGGGTTGATCAGGCTGGCAGGCAGAAGTGGTTAGGGACAATTAGGCAGGCAGGCAGGTGAGCGGTTGGGAGCCCACAGTCCTGGATTGTGAGAGAGATGTCTGGCTGCCGGCAGTCGGACATCCCTTGAGGGTCCCAGATTGGAGAGGGTGCAGGCTGGGCTGAGGGACACCTCACACCCCAGGGCACAAATTTCATGCACCAGGCCTCTAATAGATCTATCTATCTATATATATCTACACTAACAAAAGAGAAACATGGTAATTGGCGTACGACCGCTACCCTTCCCATTGGCTAATCAGCATATCCTTATGCAAATTAA
>NW_005370134.1:131846-134850 GCF_000412655.1 Myotis brandtii
CGCCCCCCGAGTGCACAAATTTTTGTGCACCGGGCCTCTAGTATATATATAAAAGCCTAAACAACTGGCCAACCAGCTAGTAGTTATGACACGCAATGACCACCAGGGGGCAGACGCCCAACACAGGAACTGCCGAGCGACAGCAACTTTGCAGAGTGCCTTCTTGGACTCCAGGACCCCTCGGGGGATGACAGGCTGCCGGTTTTGGCAGCTAGTAGTTATGACACGCAATGACCACCAGGGGGCAGAAGCCCAACACAGGAACTGCCGAGCGACAGCAACTTTGCAGAGTGCCTTCTTGGACTCCAGGACCCCTCGGGGGATGACAGGCTGCCGGTTTTGGCCCAATCCCCACAGGCCAGGCGAAGGGACCTCACCTGCTGGAGGGACCCCACTTACTCCACAGACACCCTTTGAGCTCTGGCACCGCCCCAGGTGCAGCCAGCCGGGGAGGGACCATGGGAGGTTGGCTCCAGGGCGTGTATGGCCTGTCTCACCCAGTGCCACCCCTCCGGCCACCTTATAATTAATTTCCTTTCAATGTGCATGAATCCATGCACCAGGCCTCTAGTGTAACTATAAAAAGAGAAGCAAGCAGTTTTCCAAACATATTCATTCACGGAGGTCTTTATTCCTAATACAACAAGTAATATATCTCTGGTTAATGAAAACAACATGAAAAACCATAAATTAATCCAACTCTGAAAAGGTTGATCTATTCTATGTGTTCTTCACTGCAAGTAATTTAAAGTGATATTTGGAAATTGTCAAGGAGCATCTCAGATTACGAACACTGTGCCAAGTGATTGCAACAGGAGATATTTGAACCCTGGAGAGGTAAAGGGAGCTCAAATTATCTCTTAGAATTGCTCTGGGGATGTGAATCATCATGTTCTCATAAGGCAAAATTGGTGAGCAACATCATCAAGGCATCATCATCACTGTCTTCATATTATTGGATAACATTACCTTGGGCACTGGCCTAACATTTTATATTCATTGCTTCACTTAATGCACATTGATTCTGTAAGGTGTGCATCCTTAACATGTCCACTCAACAGAGAAGGAATCTGGGAAGCTGACTCACTGGCTCAGGGATATACCCTTAGAAACTGAGAGCCATAATCCAAGCCTAGGCTGTTTAACTCCAAATTTTCATGAGCATTGTGAATAGGATTTTATTCCTCAGAACCAATGTTTCAGATCAGGATTCATAAACCTTCAATAATTTCTCTGTTTTCACTAACATACTTTGGGGCTGCTGCTATAATCATATGGACTATTTAAAATATACCACGTGTCTTGAAAAATGAACATATATAATTTTACACATCAATGCATTATAAAGAAAAGTAAAAACATTGGGAAACCAAAATTTAAAAGAGAATAATTGCCTGGGGAAAAATATATCATTTTTGCCTATTTCCTCCATTATTTTGCTATAGAAATTATTTGTATATGTATGGAAATACATAAAAAATAGTTGATAGCTTATTTTTGCTTACACATATTTATGAATATTTCTGTAGTAATAAATATAATTGTGCCAACATTTTAATAACTAAACAGTGTTCTTTGAAATGAATGTAAAATAGCTTCACTTTGTCTGAGGTGATAGAGGAAAAGAATGACCACATTTCTTGTGTGTGTGTGTGTGTGTGTGTGTGTGTGTGTGTTCAATTCACAAAAACTGACCATTTTCTACAAAAGAGCCCTCACTCTCCAAATTCTTCAACTCTCATATTCAAAATCACCTCCACAGCAGCTTGGCACCAGCTGCATTGATTTCGCATCTTGCTCTATGTACTTGGAAATTACCTTATTGCTTTCAATTTTACCTTATTGCTCTCCTAAAACACTAGGAAGTGAAGGAAAAACATTATACTCTTTGGCAAAGAGTTCAGGCACGTTGGCCTATAGTTATTATTATTTTTTAATCTCCAAAATCAACTCAAAGTACTTAAGGAATAAAACTTACATCTTAAATCTTTGTTCTTGATCTTTCTCAATATGCCATTCAGGGAACTTCAGTTGCAAGTGACAGAGAATAATTCTGTCTAAAAGAAATGTATTTTTTGGAGGGATAAAATTGCAAACAATGTTAACAAAAATTAAACTAAACTAAAATAAACAAACAAAAAACTAAGAACCAAGCTTGGAACAGACAGGAATAAAGGTGATCATGTTGAAGGCCAGTCTTTTAAGAGTTACCACTTTCTTGAATGCTTGAAATTGAAATGGAGATTGATATTTGCAGAGGCATCTGTTGTCAGAAGCTTCCAGATGTCCCTTCAATGTCTATGGTAGGTGAAAACAATACCCTGCTTTACCCTCCCACCACCTACAGTGTATGTGGAGTGGGACAGATGATACCTCAGAAGAAAATCAGGTGCTTCCATGAATGGCTCATTGAATCTTGGAGGCTAGAAACAGCCAAAGTCAGCTATACACTTGGAAACTTCTCCTACAGCTTAAAACTGGAAAATAGTGGTATTTTTAAGCACTCTAAGAGAATCAACACTAGAAAAAGTCTATTATATGGTAGAATTTGTTAGATTTTATTCAGCATATCCCATCAATTTATAGTAACTATAGGCACATGTAACGTAGATGAAAATCTCTATAAAATGTTTTTACATCAAAAGTAACTTAGAAAAGAAAATACATAATAGAAAACATACGTTTGTTCTACTGCCAAATAGGACTTAAAGCATAAAAATAATAATTTAATTTTAAAATATGGCAGAAATTCCTACACTGCAATCTAAACAACCTTAAATATAAAGCATATGGGTAATTTTGGTACAGACCCTGGTGCTTAATGTTGGTTTGAATCACCCAGTGAAGCACCATTTTGATCTTCATGAATTTGCATCATAAATTATAAATGAAAAAAATAAACCCTTATACTTTATTATATTACTAGAGGCCCAGTGCACAAAAATTTGTGCACCTGGGGGGGGGTGAGGGGGGGTCCCCCAGCCCGGCCTGTGCCCTCTCGCAG
>NW_005370134.1:135221-153692 GCF_000412655.1 Myotis brandtii
GTGCCTGCCACTGTCACACACAGAGCCGCAGGGCGATCAGGGGGTTGGGGAGCTCCCCCCTGTCACACACAGAGCCACAGGGCAATCAGGGGGTTGGGGAGCTCCCCCCTATCAGGCGCAGAGCAGGGCTTATCAGGGGGTTGGGGCACCTTTCCCTGTCACTCACAGAGCCACAGGGCGATCAGGGGGTTTGGGCGCTGCCCCCTGTCATGCTGATCCCGGTGCCGGGAGGCATATTACCCTTTTACTATATAGAATAGAGGCCTGGTGCACGGGTGGGGGCTGGCTGGTTTGCCCTGAAGGGTGTCCTGGATCAGGGTGGGGGTCCCCACTGGGGTGCCTGGCCAGCCTGGCTGAGGGGCTGAGGGCCGTTTCCAGATTGGCGGGGGACTGAAGATCCCAACTGCTCCTTTTTTTCTTTTTCTTTTTTTCTATTCTGGGCCAGCTTTAGCTCTGAGGCCTTGCTGCTGAAAGCAGGTTTCTGGCCTTTGCTTTTCCTTCTGTATTTGATACAATGTTGCGGTCCGGCTGGCTGAAGCTCTGCTGACTGAAAGCCGGTTTCTGGGGTTTTGTTTAGCTTCTATATTTGTTACATAGTTGCTTAGAGTTGCAGCTGAGAGGCCGGCAGGTCAGGCGGGGAACGTTGGAGTTCTCCTTCACTGGAGCAAGCAAGCCTCCCTGCTCACTTAAGTGCTTGGCTGCCGGCCGCCATCTTGGCTGACAGTTAATTTGCATAAGGATATGCTGATTAGCCAATGGGAAGGGTAGTGGTCGTACGCTAATTACCATGTTTCTCTTTTATTAGTGTAGATGTGTCAATCAAAACCTCTCCTGATGATGAATTAATGTTAATCCATTTGATCAGTAAAATGTTATAATAATTTTGGGGAGACACTTATTGTTGTGATACTAGATAGGAAACAGGAAGTCTCAGCTCAACTATAAAATGTAACTGCAGGGACTTTAAATGGCAGAAGCTTGAATGCAGAAGCAGAACATCCTCTGAGCTATTGGTGACCTGAAAAGAATTGGTGTTTCCTTCATCACTTTACTATTATCTTACTTAGATCTCTGATGCATCCTTAGGTAATAGCATAGAATTTTTAAAGCCAACTAATTCTGGGTTGAACGTTTCAAATGCCTCTGTCTGTCCTTTACACTGGAAACAATTTTTTTCAATGAATTAGTATGTTAATGCCACACTCACCCATCTGGAGCCCATTTGGGACTTGGGGGAATATGACTCCATTGCTTGAAATGAACAAGGAGAAACAGAACTTGAAACTAAATGGCAGGGTACATGGATACTTAGTGGCAAGTCTGGGTTGACCAATGAGCTAAGAAATGGTCATGAGATATCTCAAAAAAATAGTCAAAGTGTTGCTAAGAAGTGCATACTAGTAGTGGCAGGTGTCCCAGGTTGTTAACGAGTTGGCATCATAATGTTTAAATATTCACCTAGCTGGGTGGCAAGATATTAGTCATACTACTAAGAAGTTAGAATTACAAGAAATATAAAAAGATTAAAAAGGATAAAAAATAAAAGAATTTGAGCACAGATAGGAAATTTTGGGGATAGTTTCATGTAGATAATCTGGACTTTGGGGAAAAGAGAGATGATTGGTTTTCTCAACATGGGACTAAGAAAAAGGGACTAAGCTAAACCAGTATCAACTAGCATGAATGTGACAAAGCTGAGCCCAGAATGTGGGAGTGGGGTTCAATTCCATTATGCTATATTTGAAAACGGAATACTATTAATAAACTGAATGGATTTCCTTTTCCCTTAAGTCTCTATAGCCTAAGGATTTTCTCCTGATCTACCAATCTTTCTCTTGGAATTTTCTTATTCTTATATGATTTCTCCCTAATTTATATTCTTTTAATATATTCCCAGATATTTCTTTGTCCTTTTAAATTGATGACCTCCTTGGTTTTAACAGTCATCAATTTTAGTTGAATGGCCTTATAATTATTGTGTACATGGCTGACTTACTGAATGGCAGCAAATGATGGGGCTTACGCATTTATCAGGCATCAGGCACAAGCAGTGCTTTACTTAGCTTTAAGGAGAGAAATTGAGCGGTGAGGAGGATGACAGATAAGAGATAGTCAACAGCCTAAATAGACTTGTCACTATAGCAATTGGAGAAGCCTTAATGCTCTATGGTAGAAGTTCTCAAAGAATTGTTATATTGGTGGGGAGCACTCCTTGTTCTCATCTGTTGGCAGGTGAGGGTGGGCTTCTTGTGATGTCACTAGAAAAGGAATTTTCCAAAACTGGCATGGGAGAACGAGTGGCACTTATTTGCATGAAATTATATCCTTGAGTTTTCATGATCTCATTTCCCTTTGTCCTGTCAAAGAAGAAGTCCAGCTGTGCCTTTAGCAGGACTAGGATTGAAGCCATTGCCCCGTCCCCCCCAGCCAGTGTGGTTCAGTGGTTGAACATTGACCCATGAAACAGGCGGTCATGGTTTGATTCCTAGTCAGGTCACATGCCTGGGTTTCAGACTTGATCCTCAATGGGGCGCATGCAGGAGGCAGCCAATCAATGATTTTCTGTCATCATTGATGTTTCTCTCTCTCTCTCTCCCTGTCTTTTCCTCTACCAAAAATCAATAAAAACATATTTGGGGAAAAAAAGCCATTGCCCAGAGTTACCATTCCATGTTGGGACATAATCTAATCCAGCATCAGGCTAGTTTTGTTTGTGTTCCCATCTGCAGTCCATCAGTCCATTTGTGTGGGGCCTGCATGGATGTGGGCCACGTGGCTTCTCGGAACAATGGAGAATGCGAGGAAGAAAGAGCATAACCAGGGAACAGGAAGCGAAAATTCCTTGGTCTCAGAATTATATATTCCTCAGATTTTTGCTGGCTTGCAGTGGCTTTTCCCCCACAACCAAGGATCTCTGTTCCTAGGTTTGACTGAAAACCACCTTTCCTATGTTACCCGACTTTACTGCGCATGTGTCCATCTCCCCTTTGTTGGAACCCTTCTCCCAGTGACCTGCTGGGAATGGACTGGTGGTTCTCTGGGGAGTATAAAGTTGCAGCTTCCTGGTGAAGTTGCCTAGATGGCCACACCTATAATGTCTGGCTTCCCTTCTGCTCCTTTTCTATTAATATTAATAACTAGCTAACTTCAATGGTCACAGAGTGATCCATTTATAATAATGAGTTGGGTATTTTACAGTTTCACATGATTCCATTGTGCAGCCAGGAGTGAGAATTGCTGTTATAGCAGTTGGAAAGTTAGATGTAGGGGTTAAAAAAAGTGACCTTTAAGGCTCATCTTTGACATTTTCAATGAGTCCCCAAGGTCAAAACTATTTAAATAATATTTGCATGAGGTCATTTTTTCCCTAGTTTTATTCTTTCATGACTGTACAGTATGGTTTTTCAATGGCTACATGATATGTGATGTCAATAGATTGAAAGCAGAAGCAGAAAGGTGAATACAGCTGTCTTCTATTAAGCCAGATATTAACAATGCTTATAAAAATGTAAATAATACATACTACTCACCAATTTTTTAAAATAGAGCTATTTAAAAATGTGTTATTTATATTAGGTAAGGATTCACTATTGTTATTTTAAAGTGAATTAATAAATATTGTTTCAGTTTTAGTTTCTAATCAGTGAAAGTTGATAGATTTAATTCAAATAAACAATAAGTCATTGGGATTTCCAATAATTTTTAGGAGTATAAAAGGGTCCTGAGATAAAAAATGTTGAGGAGTGACAGATAACTCAGGAAGTTTTGAGGGACCCAAAAGCCTCTAGATAAACAGAAATGTTCTACAGACCTATTAAAAGAGATGTGCTAGTATAGGTGGTATTTATCAATGTAGCCCATAGCTGAAAACTTTAAATTTAACAAGATGCATATTCAGATCTAACACATGCTGAATGCTATCCACTTATTTATACCTTGTCACGTTGGAAGACTGTTAGGGGCTTTCCGTTTGAACCCTAGCTTCCACCCAGGAGCGACTGACTGCTCATTGGTGCTGTGTCTCTGTGTTGAGAGGAATACTTCACACTCTCAGGGCTTAATGACATTGGGCAATAAAATATTCTGTTAACTGCTCTTGTGTATTCCCATGTTGACTGTGAAATCAAATAATTATAATTTAACTTGCCTATAGGGAAGGAATAGGGTGATGAGTAAGTAGAAATATTCAGACTTTTTGATAGCTATGTGTTTTATTTAATAATAATTAGGTCCTGCTTGGTTGTCTTGTAAATTAGACTCTTGTGAGTGTGGTTAGCTTGATTTAATCTCCTAGAGACTGACTGATTCAGGGTGCACAAACATATTTCTGAGCCTACAAAGCTGAGTATCATACGCTAGAAATGGAATTCCTATGAAGCGATAATCTTTCCTTCTCTCTTAAACATGTCCTTGAAATTTGAAGTAATGGGTTAAAATTCATTTGACTCATCTTTAGGCTCATAAGAGGCACCAAATGCCCAGCAGCTTTTATAAGCACTTATATCAACCTGTGCCCACTGTAACATTCAGTGTTGAAAGATTTGTTCAGTATATAGATTTTATCAAAGTTTTTTATGTTTCTTAAATATTATGGGAAACTATACTAGCATTCCACTTCGTAGAAAAAATAAGATGAAACTGAGGAGTGAATTGCCCATTGATCTCCATAAAAACGCTCTTAGTCTGTTTGAGTATCGAGTGCTCTTAGAAGCTTATCGAACTTTTGAGCTATAACTTTAGCGTTTATACTAACTCTTTACAGCCATGGTTTCAACCAGAGAGATAAATGTTTTAAATTAGGTGTCCAAGAAAACCATTAACCTTTACAGGTAAATTGTGTTATTTCCTTCACTACTATGAATTATATAACTAAAAATAATGTGTACACAGACAAAAGATGTTACTTGTGACCCACCATAAAAGGGAACAGTTATAGAACTGTTTTCTGGAATGATGGATTTGTGCTGATGATATCATACTCTTCCCTGAGTTGCCCTTAGCATATGCCTCTGTGGTTCACTGCGTTTCACTGAGAAGGCTGTAGCTCCTGTCAGCCTGTGTTAACAAAATAAAAACAAAAACCCTGAGGCTCATATAATCACCATCCCTTCGTACAACCAGCTGGTACATGACATTTGCTTATCTGCCTGGCAGTCGCCATCATTCTATAATAAATTTTCGTCTCCAAACACTCATTTATTCTGTCTTGCACTTAGACCTATGAGTGAACTAAACACCAGTGTATTAAGCCAGAATGGTCATTTCCCTACCCTAAGGATAATTCTATTTTCCGTCCCTCCCCACTTAGTCATTTGAAAGGAATGGAGCACATATTTTTTAAAATTAAGCATATATTCTGTAACTGTGGGACAGTTCATCCACTGCATACTAAAAATTTCTAATATCCATTGTTCATTCTGGAACAAAATAATTAGCCCAGAGAATTGTGGCCTGAGATGGTCTGAATATAAATGGGCTTGTTGAGAAGAATTTTCTATCTATATGAAAACAAAATAACAGTGAAATCAGTTTCCCCCATAATTTTTCTGTTGTTTTTGCCCATAGGATGTGTTAAGAATTTATCAGGCAGAAAATTGGAAATGAGATGTGTCTCGTCAGTGTTAAGAATGTCATGGCTTTGCAGCTTTTCCACAGCTATGGCAAACGTATTGAGGGAAGAAAAAACCCTTCATACTAGACTCAGAGGGAATAAGAACAGGCTATATTGCTTTAGAAGGCTGGATAGAATTCATATCAGATGGAAATAACTATAGAAATATAAGGATGTGAACACCTCTCTCAGCAATGACACAGATCACATGAACTGCAAAGGACCCTTCCTTCTCTCTCTACTGCTTCAGGCTGCCCAATGGCAAGCAGTAGCTATTGAAATGAAAAGTAATTTTAGGTCACAAGTTTTGGGGTGTCATTTTGTTGCTGTAGGATTTTAGCCTTGAGCACTATTGCTACATACATTTAAAATTTCTCTGCATTACGAGTCATATATATATGAGATGTACATAGAGATTTTCATGTATGAACATTAAAATACCTGTAAAGCTTTCTAATAGGAAAAAAAATGTTCATCTCAACATGATTAGTCAAATGGAAGACAGTTAAAAATAAGTAATAAATCAATAGAAATGCATCCTCACTTTCTAGACTAAAATATAAAAGCAAAATAAATTGTGTCTTTCTAACATAGGCAATTTAATCATAAATATTGCCTTTTTTTTTTACTAATCCTATATTAAGTGCACAAATAGTAACTAACAAGAAAACTGATTTGTTTTGTAATTGTCATTATGAAAAAGTACATTTTCCAAACTAAAAGATTTTTATTTTTTATTGTATAAGCCATGATTTTCTTTTCTTTTCTCTTTTTAATTTATCTTTATTGTTGAAAGATTACAGATGTCCCCTTTGTTTTTGTTTTTTCCCCATTGACTCCCTCCACCCTCCACCCACCATTCCCAGGCCTTCACCACTCTATTGTCTGTGTCCTTGGGCTATGCATATATGCATATACTAGTTCCCCAGTTAATCTCTCCCCACCCAGCCACCCTTGCCTTCTTTCTGAGATTTCTTAGTCTGTTCCATGCTTCTATGTCTCTGGATCTATTTTGTTCATCAGTTTATTTTATTCATTAGATTCCACATATGAGTGAGAATATGTGATACTTGTCTTTCTAAGAATGGCTTATTTCACTTAGAATTATATTCTTCAGGTCCATACATGCTATTGCAAATGGTAAGCGTTCCTTCTTTTTTACAGCCATGTAGTGTTCCACTGTGTAAATGTACCACCGCTTTTTTCTCCACTCATCTGCTGGTGGGCACTTGGACTGTTTCTAAATCTTAGCTATTGTAAATTGTGTTGCTATGAACATAGGGGTGAATATATTCTTTCTAATTGTTGTTTTGTGTTTCTTAGAATATATTCCTAGAAGTGGGATCACTGGGTCAAATGACAGTTCCATATTTAATTTTTTGAGAAAACGCTATACTGTTTTCCACAGTGGCTGCACCAGTCTGCATTCCCCCCAGTAGTGTACTAGGGTTCCCTATTCTCCACATCCTAACCAGCACTTGTCGTTTGTTATTTTGTTGATGATAGCCATTCTGACAGGTGTGAGGTGGTACCTCATTGTTGTTTTGATTTGCATCTCTTGGATGATAAGTGACTTTGAGTATTTTTTCACAGGCCTCTTGGCCTTCCACTTAGGAGAACTGTCTGTTTAGGTCCTTTGTCCATTTTTTTTTAAATTGGATTGTTTGTCTTCCTTTTGTTAAGTTGTATGAGTTCTTTATATGTTTTGGATATTAACCTTAATCAGATGTATCATTGCCAAATATGTTTCCCATACAGTGGGCTCCCTTTTTTTAAAAAATACATTTTTATAGATTTTAGAGAGGAAGAGAGAGGGATAGGGAGATAGAAACATCAATGATGACAGAGAATCATTGATCAGCTGCCTTCTGCAATCACCATTCTATGGATTGGGCCCACAACCTGGGCATGTGTCCTTGACCAGAATCAAACCCGGGAACCTTTAGTCCACAGGCCAACACTCTATTCACTGAGCCAAACTGGCTAGGGCCCTTTTCATTTTTTGATGGTTTCTTTTTGCTTATTTTGAAGTGGTATCATTTATTTATTTTCTTCTTGGTTTTCTTAACCCTAGAAGATGAATCCACAAACATATTGCTAGGAGAGATGTCTGAGATTTTGATGCCTATGGCTTCTTCTAAGATTTTTATGGTTTCATGACTTACATTCCATTTTGAGTTTATTCTTATGTATGATGTCAGTTGGTGGTCTAGTTTCATTTTTTTGCATGTACTAGTACCTGTCCAATTTTCCCTACACCAATTATTGAAGAGACTTTCTTAACTCCATTGCATACTCTTTCCTCCTTTGTCAAGTATTAATTGAGCATAATGCCTTGGGTCAATTTTTGGGTTATTTGTTCTGTTCCATTGATCTATATGCTTGTTCTTGTGCCAGTACCAGGCTGTTCTGAGTACAGTGGCTTTGTAGTATAATTTGATATCTGGGATTATGAATCCTCCAACTTTGTTTTTCTTTCTAAAGATTTCTGTGGCTATTCAGGGTCTTTTTGGTTCCATATAAATTTTTGGAGTGTTTGTTCTAGATCTGTGAAATATGCCATTGGTAGTTTAATAGGGATTGCATTGAATCTATAGATTTCTTTGCGTAGTATGCACATTTTACTGATGTTGATTCTACCAAACCATGAACATGATATATTCTCCCACTTGTTTTTTATCTTCCTCTATCTCTTTTTTCAATGTCCTATAGTATTTTGAGTACAGGTCTTTTACTCCTTGGTTAACTTTTTTCCTCAGTATCTTAATTTTTTGTTGTAAATGTGATTATTTAGTTTCTCTTCCTGAGAGTTCATTATTGTGTATAAAACTGCCATAGATTTCTGGATGTTAATTTCAAATCCAAACGATGAAATGACTGGTTGCTATGACGTGCACTGACCACTAGGGAGTAGCCAGCCGTGGGAAAACTACGGCCCAGGGAGCGCTGCTCAGCCAGAAGCCTGGCTCAAAGCTGGCAAGTGCAGCGGTGGTGGTGGGAGCCTCTCTTACCTGTGTAGCAACGCTAAGGATGTCTGACTGACGGCTTAGGTTCGCTCCCCACAGGGAGTGGGCCTAAGTCGTCAGTCAGATATCTCCCGAGGTCTCCCTGACTGCAAGAGGTTGCAGGCCAGGCTGAGAGACCCACCCCCTCCAAGTGCATGAATTTCATGCACTGGGCCTCTAGTAGGTTATGTAAAGAGAGTACAACAGATAGAATTTTACTATATTTAGTTCCAATATAGTATAAACAATTAGAAAAAAAATAATCAAAATGATATTTGGATGATAAAAGAATTCTTTCTTCTGGAAGATAAACCCCATAAAATATTGCATAAACATTTACCCACATATAAATTGGGGTTGCATGATAATTCTCTAATTATGGAGAGTCACTTTTGGAGCACTGTTTTTGTTCAAGTAACCTATCTCCTAGGGGGCTTTTATTTTGGCATCAAGGTCAAAGCTTCATGATTTATTTGACTTACACAGGCCCAGGTATCTGTCTTATCAATGTCTTTCTTTACTCATTATACTAAATAGAATCAATCTCCTTGGTTGTCATAAAGAAGAGCAAGGGTATTTCATGGTACTGGTAGGCTGTTATAATGCTGCAATCTCAACTCAACTCAAGAGCATTGCTAAGGAACTAAACTATCTTATGTTCTCATTTCAGGAGCTATCCAAGTGATTCCAATCGGTAGAGAAGATAAAACAACTTAATCTCTTTAACACTGAGTTTATTTATAGATTTCTTAATGGCGCAGGAAAACTAGGTTAAAAGGAGAAATGACTTATTTTCTAAAATGCACATGCTTTGATTTACATAATTTACACAAATCATGAACTCTTCCAGTCTTTGTTCTCTGAATGGCTGAGCCCATATTTTGGCCTACCTCTGTTGATTTTACTTGTAATATCTAGGGAAATCCTTAGTGATTCCCCCCTTTTTTATGCCCAATTTTGTCATATTTATCTACTGCAAATTATTGTGTCAATAATAAGGAGAGTGCTTTGGGATCTAGGTTACCTTATTATTATTATTATATTTTATTTATATTTTTTTTGGTCAGTATTTTCCCCATGATAATCCTAATTCTAAATGAATTTTATTTAAATATGAATGATCATAGGATGCTTCTCCATTGACTATTATGTAAAGTATCAGATGCTTGTTTTCTGTTATATTGTGTAAAAAGCAGCTGGTTTTACACTGATATGTTTTGGGTTTATTTTTTTTTACACTCTTTGTGTTTTTGGTACAAACTGTTCTTAATATGTTTTAGAGCAAAATTAATATGCATTGTTTTACTTCTTTTCATTTGAAACATCTTACTGTGGTTTTTAAATTGGAAATTTTGATAATAAAGTAGATAGTTAAAGAAAAATGACTATGACTCAAGTTTATTAAACTACTAATTTGCTTGTTTATTGTCAATTTCGCATGGTTAGGGACTTTGAAGAACCAAATTTGAATTTGATGACAAAGGTATCTGTGGAAGAGATGCATAGCTGAAATCCAAGTGTAGAAAGTATGAGATTATTTGGTGCCACATGAATGCCTCTGTTCATATTGAGCCTTATGTAGAGACATTCTAGATAGTCATTATTTTTTGAGACTCCCTCAATTTATTCCTATTCAATTGCTTCTAATATGATTTGATTATTTATTTAGTATACACTTTTAAGTGAATATATGTAACTAAGAAGTACATTAAAGAATGGTGTATAAATCAATGAATTTCCACAATGTCAAAAGATCTGTGTAATCAGCACTCATATTAATAAATAGAATATTAGCAGCATCCCAGAACCCACTCTAGCCATTTTCAGGAATATTTCCTTTCAAGTGTGACCAGTATTCTGACTAGGGATTAATTTTACCTGTTTCTAAGATGTGCATAATAATTCAGTATACATTTATTTGTATCTGATTTCCATCACTATGCATTATAAGGTGTACCCATGTTTGCTGTGAGAGTTGTAGTTCAAAATTCTCATTTCTGTATAGTATCCCATTTTATTAATGTACCATAATTTCTTATCCATTTTCTGTTGATAGAATTTGGGATATCCTGGTTATATAAATAATGTCCCCATAAACATTCATGTACTTGTGTTTGGTGAATATAATACTTCTTTTTCTATCCTCACCCAAGGATATGTTTTTATTGATTTTAGGGAGAAAGAGAAACATCACTCATTTGCCTCCTATACATACCCTGACCCAGGATCAAACTTGCAACTGTTTGGTGTATGTGACGACACTCCAACTAACTGAGCCACAGGGCAATATTTCTTTCTTTTTTTTTCTTTTTAAATTGGCGGTATGCCAAAGAGTATTACTGACTTAAAGGATATGCATTGGTTGATACAAAAAATATTCTCAAAAGTGGTTGTGTCAATTTTTACTTGACATTTGCTTGACCATAAAAGAAAGTGCCTCCATAAATTTTGTGCTCTAGGCACTTCACGTGCCACAGCCTAGACCTGGCCTTGCATTTTCTTAATGAATAAAGAAGATTATTGTTGAAAAATATACTTATTGGTTATTTGTTTATCCTATTTGTGAGGTGCATGTTCAACACTTGCATATTATTAATTGAATTGTCTGCCTTTATACTATTGAATTTTATGAATTCTGGATGTGTCTTTTGTCAGATATATCTATGATAAATGTTTTCTCCCTCTCTTAACTTACCATTTGCTTCATTAATGATGCCCTAATGAGTAGAGCAGTTCTTAATTTAAATGCAGTCTGATTTATTATTATTTTCTTCTGTGACTAGTCACTAGTGTCTATATTTGCCACTCCAGGTGTGCCAGATCTGATTCTACATGTGTTGCAAAGAAGTTTATGTTTTACTTTTCTAATTGAGTTTTACAATCCACCTGGAAATGATTTTGGGTTACATTGTGAAGTATGTGATAGTAACCATTAACCTAGCTTCATTTCTTGAAAATACCATCTTTTCTCACTACTCTTCAGCATCAACTTTATCAGAAATTAAATAACCATAAACATATGAGCACTAGAGTCTCCATGCTGTTCTGTTTATCAATTTAAAAATTATTTTATTAATATCATACTGTCCTAATTAATATTGCTTTATCATAGGTCCTCATATTTAGAATATGATTCCTCCAGCTTTCTGGTATTTCTTCTTTAAAGTTCCCTTGGCTCTTATTGATTGATTTTTGCATTTGACATTTACAAATGACTTTTAGAATTTGTCAGTCAATGCCTTTCATCACACCCACCAACAATATATTTTATGAAATTTGTTATTGTATTGAAAATACTTTCTTATCATACCTGGGAGCAATATTGAAGTAGTTCTATACAAAGATATATGCATATGTCTTGTCAGTTTGGACACCATATTTTAAAAATAGAAAGCTATTTTCATGTATAAATAAGACTGGTAAGAGTTTTAAATGCTTACTAAATAGCAATTTAGAAGAGGTGCACTGTAGACATTTGTCACCTTCTCTCATTACATATATACTGTAAGATCAGTGGAGAAAAATGGTATTTATGGAGTACTGCCTGAAGAATATGCCCAGCATAATGCTTTGAGTAAATTGATAGCATTCAGGCTTCTTTTCTAATTCCATGCCCAATTGATTGCAAGGGTTCCCCAAGGCCACATATGGACCCAGGCTAAAAGGATTTAAACTATGAGTTAAAGGTATGTATCATCAGTGAGGGAGGTGTGATCAGTGAAATATATAGATGTCATGGATTTTCCATCCCACACCTGGATACTATCATCTACCTCTACATTACACTAGATTTTGGAGTTTCTTGACAGAACTGTTTTGTTTTGGTTCCTTCTTTAAAATTTTTCCCCCTGAATTTCAGAATTATATATATATATGTATATATATAAAACCCCAGCGACTGAAAGTGGAATGACCAGAAGACCAGCTGACCAGTCCCTATGATGTGCACTGACCACCAGGTGGCAGATGCTCAATGCAGGAACTGCCCCCTGGTGGTTGGTGCACTTCCACAGTGGGAGCGCCACTTGGCTGACTGGGATGAGCAGTGCTCCCACAGTAGGCCGATCCCCACAGGCCACACCCTCCACCAGTGCACGAATCCATGCACTGGGCCTCTAGTATTATAATATTGGCTAAAAGAAATGTCTCTAAAATTATTGTTGTACATGACTTTTACTAATTATAAGTATGTTTTACAAATATTATTTACTGAATTATGGTGTTCTTTCTGTGAGGATAAGTAATAGATTAATTTCATGTTTCTATTTGAGAGAATTCAGCTTCTTAACAGTCTTTTTTGTATCTTATGGGACCCATAAGTCTATAACTAATTATAGTTTCTTCTTTAAATTGAGGTCAACTTATTAGAAACAAATGTATAGAATACCTGTAGTACATGGATTGTTTTTTTCAGGATATATTTGTGTCTTAACTTTATTCTTACACTAGAGGCCTGGCGCACAAAATTCATGTGTGGATACAGTCCCTAGGCCTGGCCTGTAATCAGGGCCATCTTCCCTGGCTGCCAGCAGTCAGCCCTGCTCCCTGCCACCACCCACCTCTGGTTCCCCGTTCACCATCGGGCAATTGGAGCCTGCTGGCTGGGAGAAGGGACCTAGAAGTAGGCTGTTCCTGCCTGCTTGAAGGCCCTGCTTCCACTGCGGGTCACCCTCTGTATGTGGGGCGACCAACGAGGTGGGGGTTTTGGCCAGGCACTGCCCGTGTCCCCTGCCACCCACCCTCAGTTCCCCATTTGCCATTGGGCTATGGGAACCTGCCAGCAGAGGGAAGGGACCTACAGGTAGTCAGTGCACCTCATAGCAACTGGTCAAGCAATTGTTCTATTCATTCCATTGTTAGGGTCAATTTGCATATTGCCCTTTTATTATATATGATATATCTTCTTTTTCTCATCATGTTTAGTCCCATTTTACTTCCAGTTATTTACTTTAACTTTTTTATTGTTTTATTGTGAATTTTATTGTACTATTGCCAATTTTACAGTGTTGTTTCTTTTCTGGCAAATGAATGAATGAATATTTCAGTGAATAGATAGATGCACAGTAGGCCGATCCCCACAGGCCACACCCTCCACCAGTGCACGAATCCATGCACTGGGCCTCTAGTATTATAATATTGGCTAAAAGAAATGTCTCTAAAATTATTGTTGTACATGACTTTTACTAATTATAAGTATGTTTTACAAATATTATTTACTGAATTATGGTGTTCTTTCTGTGAGGATAAGTAATAGATTAATTTCATGTTTCTATTTGAGAGAATTCAGCTTCTTAACAGTCTTTTTTTGTATCTTATGGGACCCATAAGTCTATAACTAATTATAGTTTCTTCTTTAAATTGAGGTCAACTTATTAGAAACAAATGTATAGAATACCTGTAGTACATGGATTGTTTTTTTCAGGATATATTTGTGTCTTAACTTTATTCTTACACTAGAGGCCTGGCGCACAAAATTCATGTGTGGATACAGTCCCTAGGCCTGGCCTGTAATCAGGGCCATCTTCCCTGGCTGCCAGCAGTCAGCCCTGCTCCCTGCCACCACCCACCTCTGGTTCCCCGTTCACCATCGGGCAATTGGAGCCTGCTGGCTGGGAGAAGGCTCTCCAATTGTATACTTCTCTAATTATGTAACTTGTGATTGAGTTTTCTCACACTATCTCATGGACAAACACAGTGCCATGCTACTAGGAAGCTAAACATGTTTAATGCATGAGTAAATTTTAGTTTGCATAACTTAAATTTAAATTTAGAAACTTCATAAAATTAATTTTCAGGGACCTAGAAGTAGGCTGTTCCTGCCTGCTTGAAGGCCCTGCTTCCACTGCGGGTCACCCTCTGTATGTGGGGCGACCAACGAGGTGGGGGTTTTGGCCAGGCACTGCCCGTGTCCCCTGCCACCCACCCTCAGTTCCCCATTTGCCATTGGGCTATGGGAACCTGCCAGCAGAGGGAAGGGACCTACAGGTAGTCAGTGCACCTCATAGCAACTGGTCAAGCAATTGTTCTATTCATTCCATTGTTAGGGTCAATTTGCATATTGCCCTTTTATTATATATGATATATCTTCTTTTTCTCATCATGTTTAGTCCCATTTTACTTCCAGTTATTTACTTTAACTTTTTTATTGTTTTATTGTGAATTTTATTGTACTATTGCCAATTTTACAGTGTTGTTTCTTTTCTGGCAAATGAATGAATGAATATTTCAGTGAATAGATAGATGATAAGTACAGAGACTCAGGGAAGCTGCATGAGACAGTATACTCACTATTAGCCAATGAAAAAGGTAGTGGTCGTACGCCAATTACCATGTTTCTCTTTTATTAGTGTAGATGATATATCTTCTTTTTCTCATCATGTTTAGTCCCATTTTACTTCCAGTTATTTACTTTAACTTTTTTATTGTTTTATTGTGAATTTTATTGTACTATTGCCAATTTTACAGTGTTGTTTCTTTTCTGGCAAATGAATGAATGAATATTTCAGTGAATAGATAGATGATAAGTACAGAGACTCAGGGAAGCTGCATGAGACAGAAAAGTTGAAATGAGTTCAAAGGGATTTGTGGGCAAATGTATTACATAGCCTTTAACCATAGAATAAGCAGAATAGAGTTATAATTTCAAAATATTTACATAGAAAGGAGAACATTAAGAGGAAAAGAAATAAGGTGGTGGGAAATGCATGATTCTTTGTGGCAGCCACTGAAGGGAAAAACATGACTGTTTGGTTATTGTACAAAGCAAATCATGCGGTAGAGGCACCAGGTAAGAAAATGAGCTTTGTAATACCATATGGTGGAAGAAGTTTTACATATTCTGAAGTCATTTACAAGTTGGCTTTTCAAACATAGCAGAACAAAGGTATAAATTTAACCTGAGTGCTAAGGTAAAGTGAAGCAGGGCACACAAAGCCTTGATTAACATAAAAAATAGCATGCACTGATTATTATAAAAATGCTTCACCAAATCCTGAAAAGAAGGTAATCAGGCATTGGGTACTTTATACACACACACACACACACACACACACACACACACACACACACACACCTGAGAACCATATTGGAAAGGTTGCACCAAAATAAAAATCTGCTTCATGACATAGGATAAAGAATGATGAAGTTGTATCTGTTCTAAAGACAAGAAATACATGAATGGAACTTTTATCCCTGACCAGACTGGTTCTTAAAGGAAAATTCTTGAGTGGTGATGGTGAGCAAGACAGCCTAACACATAAATATTACCCATTTTTAAACAACAAAAAATTCAAGCAATGCAATTCTGCTGAAATGTTTCCACAGAAACACTAAAGATAAAAACATTTTGGATAGAAAATAGATTTCTGTGTTATATACCTACCACATGTATAAATAACTTAAACTTTCCAGGAACCTTAATGGGACATAAACTCACAAGTAATTCTGGGGAAATGCTGGCTTATTTCAATAAGTAATACTCATAATATTTCCATAGGATCATTTCTTACTGTGTATCACTTATTTTCTCCGACAACTCATTTTCACATCAGTAAAATTGGAGTGTTTGATAAGATAATCACTAAGATGTCAACAGGCTCTCCAATTGTATACTTCTCTAATTATGTAACTTGTGATTGAGTTTTCTCACACTATCTCATAGACAACCACAGTGCCATGCTACTAGGAAGCTAAACATGTTTAATGCATGAGTAAATTTTAGTTTGCGTTACTTAAATTTAAATTTAGAAACTTCATAAAATTAATTTTTCACCAGAAGAATTACTTTCCAAGAAATATCTTTAAATTATATTCTCCTTATTCTAATTGTCTGAACTAAAGAAAATCTACAATTTATTTTAACAACAATGTAACAGATGAAAATGGAATATTACACTAAAATGGCCTTAGAGATTATTTTCATTTTGCCAATAGTATCATTACCCTTATGCCTTGTTTTCATATTATATGAAACTAAAGGCCCAGCTCACGAAATTTGTGTATGGGTACAGACCCTAGGCCTGGCCTGCAATCAGGGCCATCTTCCAAGGCTGCCAGCACCCAGCCCCGCCCCCCCACCCATCCCTGGCACCCTATTTGCCATTGGCCGGTCGGAACCTGTCAGCTGGGGAAAGGTACTGAGAGGTGGTCAGTGAGCCTCATAGTGACTGATCAAGTGGTTGTTCAGGTCCTTCTGCTGTTACAGTCAATTTGCATATTACCCTTTTATTATATAGGATATTCAAGATAATTAGACAGAGATGCCATGGAGGTAGGCAATTCAACCAAAAGAGTTATGTATAACTGTACAAGTGCTTAAAAATAAGTACACCGTATTAGTAAGGGATTATGCTTTCTTAAGATTTGTAGTAAGGGGCAGGAGATTAAACTGAAAGCTTGTAAAAGTATAATCAAATTACAAAACTTATCGGTTTATAAATTTTTGAAAATATGTTATCTCTTCAATATTAGATTCAGGAGTTGGCAAAAGAGTACAAGGACATTTGGATAGAATACTGAAGAACTTTCAGTCTAAAGGTGGGTGAGAAAGATTGAGGCATGAAAACAAGTCACTGTGGGACAGTAGAGAAAATATGTTTATGCTTTTTCATGGTTAGAGCTCTCTGAGCAAATTTTACTGGAAACTGGGTTAAGGGACAGTCTTGGAAAGTAAAAGATGACTAAAAAGATACTGAACACTTTGGAAAGATTGAACTTCCCACAGGTGTGCTTTTACATATAAAAATGGAATGAAAACTGGAGCCATGTTAGGGGTTATAAACCTGGAGACCCTCATCTTCTCTGCCTCCCAGAGTAATTTATTTATATTTCAAAGAGATACAGCTTAGCCGACATCACTTTCTTTTCCTGAGGAGAATTTATTTCTCTTAAGGAGAGTTCCTCTCCCTCTCCTTAAGAGGGTAGCAACATGTATTTGAGCTCCCAGACTCATATTTTTTGGTTCCTCTCCTGTGGTGCACAGTTCCCCTTCTGTGCACATGTGGGATCTATCTGGTTCTCATGGAATCACCTAATAAAAGGGAAATATTGGGTTGCAAAGAACCAACATTGTGATTACTGTAACTGACAGTAACTCTGATCTCTGCTCCAGAAATCTTGTTTCTTTCAGAATATATATATAGTCAATCACCAAGCAAATGAGAGCTCTTCTTGTACAGTTTCCACCAGTTCTCTCTCTATTTCAATCACAATGAAATATTTTTGATCAGTAGAACTTTTTCTTAATTAGTATGTTTATTGATTCATCAATCAATTCACTTAAACTTCAACTATGTAAAACACCTAAGAGACTATAAAGAAATGCAAACTTAAGGCTCAACAAGAGAAAAAAAAAGGAATATTTCCATTGGATCATTTCTTAATGTGTATCACTTATTTTCTCTGACAACTCATTTTCACATCAGTAAAACTGGAGTGTTTGATAAGATAATCACTAAGATGTCAACAGGCTCTCCAATTGTATACTTCTCTAATTATGTAACTTGTGATTGAGTTTTCTCACACTATCTCATGGACAAACACAGTGCCATGCTACTAGGAAGCTAAACATGTTTAATGCATGAGTAAATTTTAGTTTGCATAACTTAAATTTAAATTTAGAAACTTCATAAAATTAATTTTCACCAGAAGAATTACTTTCCAAGAAATATCTTTAAATTATATTCTCCTTATTCTAATTGTCTGAACTAAAGAAAAACTGCAATTTATTTTAACAACAATGTAACAGATGAAAATGGAATATTACACTAAAATGGCCTTAGAGATTATTTTCATTTTGCCAATAGTATCATTACCCTTATGCCTTGTTTTCATATTATATGAAACTAAAGGCCCAGC
>NW_005370134.1:154797-156151 GCF_000412655.1 Myotis brandtii
AAGCAAATGAGAGCTCTTCTTGTACAGTTTCCACCAGTTCTCTCTCTATTTCAATCACAATGAAATATTTTTGATCAGTAGAACTTTCTCTTAATTAGTATGTTTATTGATTCATCAATCAATTCACTTAAACTTCAACTATGTAAAACACCTAAGAGACTATAAAGAAATGCAAACTTAAGGCTCAACAAAAAAAAAAAAAAGTAAAGATGATCAGAAAAACAAAAGCAACCAGCCAACTAAGCAAACAAAACCAACCTCCCCCACACAATAACAATGAGACATACGTTGTAAGAGACATGATTCCTGCAGTCATAAATAGCAAGAGAGTTTCATGAGAGATTGAGATGGCATCTGCCTCAAATGTGCAGGAAAATATTTTTAGTGGAAGAAGTCTTTGATGGGTATTGTTCACACTGAGAGAGATGGGGAAAAGTGCTTGTATCAAACTACAACCACCTTGAGAAATGCAGGTAACTAGTAATACCTAATTATTCAATGACATACACTGCTAAACAGTTTTTATTGTACAACTCATTGCAATCAGATATTTTATACTACATAGATTTTATTCATATTTAAGACTTTAAAACATCTGAAATATCTTTCTGCATTTAATATGAATAATTTGAGAAAATTTTAGTAAAATAACAAACAACTTTAAAATAACAAAGTATTTTCTTGGCTAATCAGAATCAAATGCAGACAATTTCATTTTCTATGAAATAAGTTCAACTTATTTTTCTTTCTGTAAAAATTGTGCTAAAATATGCATAACACAAAATTACCATTTTAACCATTTTTTAAGCGTTCAGTTATGTGGCATTGATTACATTCACAATACTGTGCAAACATCATCACTATCTCTCTAGAATTTTTTCATCTTGTCCAACTAAGTACTTGTTATGCACTAACTCCTTATTCTGCCCCTTTCCAGCTCCAGGCAACCATCATTCTATTGGCCATCTATGAATTTGACTACTCTAGAAACTTCATGTAAGTGGAATAAATTATGAATATATATTATTTTGTGACTAACTTATGTCCCTTAGCATAGCTTTTTCAAGCTTTATCTATTTTGCAGCATGTGTCAAATGTTCCAATCTTTTTAAGATTAAATAACATTTAATTGTATGTATATACCACATTTTATCTATTAATCATTCCTTCCGTCTTTTGGGTGTTATGAATAGTGCTGCTGGTGTAAAAGTATCTTTTTGAATCGCTGCTTTCAACTACTGGGGGTAGATACATGGAAGTTAAATGGATGGATCATATAGAAATTTTACTTTTTTTCTTTCTTTCTTTATTGATTAAGGTATTGCATATGTGTCCTTATCTGCCCATTGCCCCC
>NW_005370134.1:156269-157064 GCF_000412655.1 Myotis brandtii
GCCCTCATCCCCCTGTTGTCTGTGTCCATTGGTCAGGCTTATATGCATGCATACAAATCCTTTGGTTGATCTCTCCCCTTTACCCCCACCCTCCCCTACCTTCCCTCTGAGGTTTGACGGTCTGATCGATGCTTCTCTGTCTCTGAATTGTTTTTGTTAATCAGATTATGTTGTTCATTATATTCCACAAATGAGTGATATCATGTGATATTTATTTTTCTCTGACTGGCTTATTTCACTTAGCATAATGTTCTCCAGGACCATCCGTGCTGTTGCAAATGCTAGGACTTCCTTCCTTTTTACAACAGTGTAGTAATCCATTGTATAGATGTACCACAGTTTTTTAATCCACTCATCAGCTGATGGGCACTAAGGCTGTTTCCAATCTTACCTATTGTTTATTGTACTGCTATGAACATAGGGTGCATATATTCTTTCTGATTGGTGTTTCTAGTTTCTTGGGGCTATATTCCTAGACGTGGGATCACTGGGTCAAATGGAAGTTCCATTTTTAGTTTTTTGAAGAAACTACATATTGTTCTCTACAGTAGCTGCACAGTCTGCATTCCCACCAGAATTGCATGAGGGTTCCTTTTTCTCTGCATCCTTGCCAGCACTTGCCATTTGTTGATTTGTTGATGATAGCCATCCTGACAGCTGTGAGATGGTATTGCATTGTTGTTTTGATTTGCATTTCTCAGATGATTAGTGACTTTGAGCATGTTTTCATATGTCTCTTGGCCTTCCTTATGTCCTCTTTAGAAAAGTATCTATTTAGGTCCATTTCCCATTTTT
>NW_005370134.1:157592-172383 GCF_000412655.1 Myotis brandtii
TCTATATGTCTGTTCTTGTGCCAGTACCAGGCAGTTTTGAGAACAGTTGCTTTGTACTACAGCTTGATATCTGGTATTGAGACCCAACCTACTTTGTTCTTCTTTCTCAGGATTGCTGCAGCTATTCGGTGTCTTTTTTTATTCTAGATGAATTTTTGGAGAGTTCCTTCTAAGTCTGTGAAATATTCCATTGGTATTTTAATGGGAATTGCATTGAATCTGTAGATTGCTTTGGGTAGTATGGACATTTTATTTATGTTGATTCTACCAATCCATAAACACGGTATGTTCTTCCACATGTTTATATCTTTCTCTATCTCTTTTTTCAGTGTTCTGTAGTTTTCTGAGTACAGGTCTTTTACCTCCTTAGTTAAGTTTATTCCTAGGCATCTTAAATGTTTTGGTGCGATGGTAGTGGGATAGTTTTTTTAATCTCTCTTTCTGTAAATTTACTATTGGTGGATAAAAATGCCATAGATTTCTTGGTATTAATTTTGTATCCTGCTACATTATCAAATTCATTTATTAAGTCTAATAATTTTTTGATGGAGTCTTTAGGGTTTTCTATGTATAGTATTATGTCACATGTGAATAATGACAGTTTTACATCTTCTTTTCCATTTGGATACCTTTTATTTCTTCTTCTTGTCTAATTTCTATGGCTAGCACTTCCAGTACTATATCAAACAGGGGTGGTGAAAGTGGGCATCCCTGTCTTGTTCCTGTTCTTAGGTGAAATATTTTAGTTTTTGACCATTGAGTATGATGTTGGCTGTAGGTTTGTCATATAAGGCTGTTATTATGTTGAGGTATGATTCTTCTTTTCCCACTTTGCTGAGGGTTTTAATCAAGAAAGGGTGTTGGATTTTGTCAAATGCTTCTTCTGTATCAATTGATATGACTATGACTATGTGATTTTTATCTTTCAATTTGTTTATGTGATGTATCACGTTTATTGATTTGTGGATATTGTACCATCCCTGCATCCCCAGAATAAATCCTACTTGGTCATGATGTAAGATCTGTCTGCTATAATGCTGGATCCTATTTGCTAGAATTTTGTTTAGTATTTTGGCATCTATGTTCATGAGGGATATTGGCCTGTAATTCTCTTTCTCTGTTTTGTCTTTATCTGGTTTTGATATTACGATAATATTGGCTTCATAGAATGAGCTTGTAATTCTTGCTTCCTCTTAAATTTTTTGGAATAGTCTGAGGAGGATAGGTTTTAGTTCATTGAATGTTTGGTAATATTGCCCCGAGAAGCTGGCTGGCGCCGGGCTTTTGTTTGCTGGAAACTTTTTGATGACTGCTTCAATTTCCTCCCTAGTTATTGTCCTATTGAGATTATTACATTCTTCCTGTTTGAGTTTTGTAAGGTTGTATTTTTCTAGGAATATGTCCATTTCCTCCAGGTTGTCTAGTTTATTGAAGTAGAGTTGTTCATAGTATTTTTTTTACAATCCTTTGTATTTCTGTTAGGTCTGTTATTTCGCCTTTTTCATTTTTGATTTTGTTTATTTGGGTACTCTCTTTTTGCTTCTTGGTGAGCCTGGCTAGAGGGATGATCAATCTTGTTTATCCTTTCAAAGAACCAGCAATTTCTTTCATTCATCTTTTGTACTGTTTTTTGTTTGTTTTTGTTTGGACTCTATGTCATTTATTTCTGCTCTGATCTTTATTATCTCCTTCCTTCTGCTCAATTTGGGCTTTCTTGTTGCTCTCTTTCTAATTCTTTAAGTTGTAGAGTTAGATGATTTGTTACCATTTTTTTCTTGTTTTTTTAAGGTAGGCCTGTAGAGCTATAAACTTCCCTCTCAGGACCGCTTTCACTGTGTCCCATAGATTGTGGATTGTTTTGTTTTCATTGTCATTCATTTCCAGTATGTTTTTAATTTCTTCTTTGATCTCTTTGGTAACCCAATCATTGTTTAATAGCATGCTATTCAGCTTCCATGTATTTGAGATTTTTTTGTTGTTTTTATTCCAGTTTATTTCTAATATTATGCCATTGTGGTCTGAGAAGATGTTTGATATGATTTCAATCTTTTTGAATTTGAAGAGACTTTACCTGTGATCCAATATGTGGTCTATCTTTGAAAATGTCCCATGAGCACTTGAGAAGAATGTATATTCTGTGGCTTTGGGGTGAAATGTTCTGAAGATGTCAACTAAGTCCATCTGATCTAATGAGTCATTTAGGATTGCTAATTCTTTGTTTATTTTTGTCTAGAGGATTTATCCAGTGATGTCAGTGGGGTATTAAAATTCCCTACTATGATTGTATTGTTTTCGACCTATCCCTTGATATCTTCCAGGAGTTTTTTGGTTGTTTGTGTGTGTGTGTGTGTGTGTGTTTTATGTATTAGGGTGTTCCTGCATTGGGTGCATATATGTTAACCAGGGTGATATCCTCTTGTTGTATCAGTCCCTTTATTATTATGAAGTGGCCTTCCTTATCTCTTGTTATGTTCTTCACTTTGAGGTCTATTTTGTCAGCTATAGGTATTGCTACTCAGCTTTTTTTCATTTCCATTTACCTGAAAGATATTTTTTCTTTCTCTTCACTTTCAGTCTGTGTGAGTCCCTAGTTCTGAGGTGGGTCTCTTGTAGACAGCATATCTTTGGGTCATGTTTTCTTATTCATTCAGCCACTCGATGTATTTTTATTGGAGCATTGTCTATTTATGTTTAAAGTTATTCTTGATAAGTACTTGTTTGTAGCCATTTTTATTTTTTGTGCCTGTGTTCCTTCTTCCCTTTCTTTCCTTCTTTTTTACAACAGTCCCTTTAGCATTTCTTCCATTGTTGGCTTGGTAGTGATACATTTCCTTAGCCTTTTTTTTGTCTGTGAAGCTCCTGATTTCTCCTTCAATTTTGAATGATTGCCTTGTTGGATTCAATCACTTGCTTTGCATCACTTTGTAAACTTCCTTTCATTCCTTTCTGGCCTGATGTGTTTCTGTTGAGAAATCATTTGATAATCTAATGGGGGATCCCTTGTATGTAACTTTCTTTATCTCTCTTATAGGCTTTCAGATTCTCTCTTTGTCCTGAACGTTTGCCATTGTAATTACGACGTGTCTTGGTGTGGGTCTTTTTGGGTTCATCTTGTTTGGGACTCTCTGTACTCGTGTGATTTTTTTTCTTCCCCATATCAGGGAAGTTTTCTGACATTATTTCTTCAAATAGGTTTTCTAACCCTTGCTCTTCTTCCTGTCATTCTGGCACCCATATTATTAGTATGTTGCTTCATTTCATGTTGTTCCAATGGTCCCTTAGTCTCTCCTTCTGCCTTTTAATTTTTTTTCTCCAATTGCAGTTCAGTTTGGGTGTGTTTTGCTTCCCTGTCTTTTAATTCACTAATTCGGTCCTCTCCTTCTCCTAATCTACTGTTGAAACTTCCCATGGTGTTTTTTTATTGCTGCTATATCACTCTTTATTTCTTATTGATTCTCACATAAGTTTTTGATTTTTTCATCTATCTGGCTTATGAAATATATGACCCTTATTCTGAATTTTTCTGACATATTGCATGCCTCTATTTCACTTAGCTCCTTTCTGGTGATTCCTTCTCTTTCCTTTGTGGGTTTCTTTGTCTTCCCATTTTTGCTCTCACCGAAGGATCTAGTGTCAGTCATGTAGGAGCTGCTATGCGGGCGTTTTCAACTCCTTGGACGGTGGTTGCTCCTTGGGTGGTTGCAGCAGAGGCTGCTCTTCAGTTGGTGGCCGTTCCTGTGTTGGACGCTGCTCGTGTGGCTGCTCACAGCAGTGGTGGCTCCTCTGGCTGGTGGGGGTGGGCTGCTTGCCTGGCTGCTGCTCCTTGGATGGGGGCAGGCTGCACGCGGCTGCTGCTCATCGAATGGGGGTGGGCAGTTCACACATCTGCTGCTCCTCAGGTAGGGGTGGGCTGCATGTGGCTGCTGCTCTTAGGCCTATGGTGGGCTGTTCGTGCTGCTGCTGTTCACGTGGTCACAGCACCCTGGGCTAAAGTGTTGGGCCAGCCTGAGGTGAGTGCATTTCAGAACTCACAGGAGCCTATGGCCGGGGTGGCTGGAGTCTTGGTGACCGTGGGACTGAAGCCAAGGCAGTAGGTCCCTGGCAGGGGTGGCTGTAGAGTTCAAGGTTGTATCTGAGGGCACCCTGGGTGGAGGAGAGGCTGGGCTCCCAGGAACAGCAGCTCTCTCTTTCAAGAAGGCATGGCCTCTGTGGTAGAGCCAGCAGCCCCGGGACTGTTTGAAATGGTAGCAGAGGCTGCACCGCTAGGCCAGCCTGGTCCACCTGCCTTCAAATGTCTTGCAGGATCTAACTGTCTCTCACTCATGTACACACACACATACTCCACATGTCCGCACACTCCCCTTTCACTCACGCTCTCTCCCTCAATGCCACCATCTTCTTCCCTCTGTAGTGGGTCTGGAGTGTTATTGACCCGTTCGTGGATGGAGTATCCTCTCTGAGTGTCTGGTTATGTGGCTCAGTCTCTACCACATTGACCAAACAGGGCAAAATGCAACTTGACAAGACACGACACAATGGGAACAAAACACAAATGTACTAATGACACCGATAACTGCAATATAAGTGACCACCAGAGGAAAGAGAATTAGGGGAGAGAAAAGAGCACAAGTGATATAAAGGAGAGAAAAAATTGTAAGAGAGAAAATAAAAAGAAGAAAAGGGAAGAAAAATGAATATATATATATGGAGAAAACACCACAGAATAAGCAGATAGAACAAAAAATTCAAACACCAAACACCCAGAAAAGAGGGTGGGGGCAGAATCTATAGAGGCTGAGCTTATATACAGAAAGCAAGGTTGAGGAATTGGATGAATATGGAGAGGACCTCAGTTCAGTATAGAGGAAGTAGAAAAAGGATGAGCTATATAATAAAGAAGTAATATGCAAATTAACCTTTATGCTGTAACACCATCACAAGATGGCAGTGTGCACAGTGGGGGCAGGGCCAGCTGCTCCGTGTGACTGCTGCAGCAGTTCCTGCGGTCCCTGCTTGGAGGCGGGAGGTCTGGCAGCCACTCTGTGTGCCTGCCTCTAGAGTTCCCTCAGCCCCGCTGGGGGGGCAGGTCCTGGCTGGTGCTCCGCATGCCTGCCACCACGGTTCCTGCAGTCCCGCAGTGGGGCAGGAGGCCTGGCGGCCACTCTGCATACCTGCCACCGGGATTCCTGCACCTGCCGCCGGAGTTCCCTTAGTCCCACCAGGAGGCGGGTCCCCGCTGTTGCTCCACGTAGCTTCCCCAGAGTTCCCTCAGCCCTGCTGGGGGGCAGGTCCGCACTGCTGCTCTGTGTGGCTTCCCCAGTCTTCCCTCAGCCCTGCTGGGGGAAGGGTTCTGGCTGCTGCTCTGCACGGCTTCTCCAGAGTTCCCTCAACCCTGCTGGGGGCGGGGGGGGTCCCAGTTGCTGCTCCACACGGCTTCCACTGGGGTGACCAGGCTGGCAGGGAAGGGCAGTTGGGGGTGACCAGGCCAGCAGGGGAAGGCTATTAGGGGTGATTGGGCCAGCAGGGGAGGGCAGTTGGGGGCAATCAGGCCAGCAGAGGATCAGTTAGCCATCAATCAGCACAACAGGGTAGCAGTTAGGGGATGATCAGGCAGGCAGGTAGGCGAGTGGTTAGGAGCCAGCAGTCCCAAATTGTTAGAGGGATGTCTGACTGCTGGTTTAGGCCTGATCCCAAAGGGATTGGATATCCCCCAAGGGGCCTCAGATTCATGGGGGTGCAGGCTGGGCTAAGAGACACCTCCCTCCCCCACCCAGTGCATGAATTTTGTGCACCGGACCTCTAGTATATATGGAGAAAACACCACAGAACAAATAGAGAAACCAAAAAATGCCCAAACCAAATACCCCAAAAAGAGGGTGGGAACAGAATCTGTAGAGGGCGAGCTTATATACAGAAAGTAAGAAATTGGATGAATATGGGGAGGACCTCAGTTCAGTATAGAAGAAGTAGAAAGAGGATGAGTGGATAAGAAAGAAGAGAAAGAAAAAGAAGAGAAAAAAATAAAAAATAAATAATTTAAAAAATAGGATAAAATAGAATGATGAAAAAATAATGCGAGAAGAAATAAACGAAAAAAAGAGCTAACAAATAATAATAAAATAAAATTAAAATTAAATTAAATAATAAAATAAAAATGAAAAAGTGAAGTGTCTGCCAAGTTTTAATGCCCCATGTGGGCTGGTTTAAGATCCCACTCTTCTGTACTCTCTGCCACTTCTTAGTTTCCTGTTAGATTGTTGAAGTTCCAAGCAGTCCATCGCTCCTCTGTTTGTGTCAATCTCCACAGCCTTGACTGCCAGCAGGCGGGACCAGTCTTCTCACTTAGCCTTACTGCTGCTTTCAATCTTAATCTCTTAAAAGGCTGTTTCTGACAGGGCTATAGTTGGGGAGGTTGCCATATGGCTTTCTGGGTCTGAACATCCTCTTTTCATGCCAGTCCCTGCGGGCTCTCAGGGAGTATTCAGATTTTTTGTTTGTTTGTTTCCTTTATAACACTCAGGGTGTAGTTTGAGTGTGGCTGTATTGGTTGCCTGGAGACTGCAAGGAGGGGTATCTCTTCAGGGGAAAATGTTTACTTAGGTCCAGTGTGTCAGGTATGTCTCAGTGCCACACTCCTAGACACCTCTTCCCGACCTGCTTTTCTCCCCAGCCTCCCCCCAGACTCCACAAGTCCGCACCTCAGCCACAGGTGAGTGTTTGTATTTAAAAGTTCCTATGAACTTAGCGGATAAAAGCTAAGACCTAAAAGGGGAGAGAGCTGCGCCATTGTGAAACCCTCTTTCCCCAGCACAGCGCGGCTGGGGCAGTTGTTCAGGCTGCCCAACTTCAGGCTCAGCCTCTCGTGGCTGTGGGCTTGGACCTAGAACCCCCTGTCACCAGCAGCCCTGTGGGCTTCCTTTCCACAGTCAGATGTTATGCCTATCCTAAGGGACACAGCCTCAGTGCCATGTGGCTTCCTTCTGACTCTCTGGGCTTAAAGGTCTCATAATTCTCTCCAGCCCAGATCCCTGATTTTACCATTCTCCAGGCATCCTTTGCCCTTCCTGGCTGCAAATTGACTCACCAGCTGTGTCTATTTCGCCGATTCTGGGTGGATGTTATTCGACTTAGTTGCTCCTTCTCTCTGCTCCAGGATAAGGCTTGGGATATGTCTGCCTATTCCGCGGCCACTTTGTCTTTCCTTAGTAATTTTATATTTAAATTTTTAGGAATCACTACAGCATTTGTCACTATGGTAATACCATTTTTCAATCTTACCAACTAGACCCAGGACTCTATTTTCTCCACATTCTCACCCCAACACTTGTTATTTTCTGTTTCTTGTTTTTGTTTTGTTACTTTATATGATAGCCATATTAATAGTTGTTAAGTGTTATTTTCACTTGATAGATATCAAGACATCTGTATTATATCATATTTTACTGTTCAATTAGAATAAAAAGTAATTATATCCTACTTTAATTTCTGAGTTTAAGAATATTTGTGACAACCACTCTTTTTAAAGTTTATTGTATTATACTGATTACTTATGAATGATAAATGATGCTTGTTTTATATGTTATAAATTGTAAGCTTAAAAATGTTCAATTATAATCTGCTTTATAATTGCAGATCAGAAAATAATGGAGTACATTTTTTTCTTAGTATTTTATGGCATAATTAAGAGAGCTATTAACTTGCTATAGGATGAACAATTAGTAATTATTGATGGTTAACTATGATCTGTGTCTATATTTAATTGATCTTTGGGCAACATACATATTTATGAAAATTAAATATGTATTCAATAGTTATTGGTAAAGTATTCATAGTTTTATTTGACATTTCATAATACTTCCTTAAAAGCACTGAAGAAAATACCACAAATATTGGTATTTAAATCTAGCAATTCTGTTTTCTTTAAAGAGGTTATTTACTTTAAGATCAAGAAACTTGATGAAAAAAATTAATTTCTTAAGGGCATAAAGCAGAGTTTAATTTTAGAATAATAACATTTAATTTTACTTAATAGTTAATACCTAAAAATATAAATCTGCTCTGGTTTACTCTTAATAAAAATATAATATATTAAAAATAATTTCAATTTACATTTCAATGAAATATTTTTCTTTGATAATTCAATTATTTCCTTAAAAATGTGATAACAGCCCACAGTTTCTAGTTAGAGTGAATTAGAATTTATTTCTCTGCCTCTTATTAAAATTTGTAAATTCTATCTACTCCTGGTAATTTTCAGTGGATTGCTTATCATAACTTGTATTTCTGCATCCCAATAACAATTATTTTCCAGTGAATGACCAATTTTCCTAGTTTCATTCCCTTATATGTTTTTATTTTCCTAATATTCAACTTTGCTTTTCTATACTCTCTGTTCACCAAACATTCAAAATTATTGACACTAGAAAATATGAATTTTTTTCTTGTTTTCCTCCTCCTCTCATCAGCAAAATTTTAAAAGACCATCCCCTTATCTATTTCAACTTCTGATATATTTTAATGCTTTACTAATTTGAGGGTAATTTGCATTGCCTTAAACATTTTTTAATAAAATCCTTTTTTAAGAGAAACTTTATTTTTATATTTACTTTTATTCCATGTCCGGTGTGCTTTTACAGACAGAATTCCTCTGGGAGGAGATAAACGCAATTAAAGTGATTAAGATTGTGTTCAGGCTGGTGAGATATTAGAAATATATAGTACTGATGTTATTTTGAAATATGGTTGGTACTGTAAAACTTCACTTTTCCCTGAAATGATTATTGCAATGCAGAACAATTTTGTCTCTACCACTTTTATATCTGTGATTTCTACAAGTCCTTTAACATATATAGCCTTCAATTTCTCTTCAGTTTTTAAAAAAAGATTTTATAAGGGACTTTTTAAAAAACAGTTAGAAAAAAAATTCTTATATGAGCATTAGAGTCCCGGTGCACGGAATTTGTGCACAGAGGGGGAGGGGTCCCTCAGCCTGGCCTGCACCCTCTCCAATCTGGGACTCCTCAGGGAATGTCTGACTGCTGGTTTAGAGACAGAATTTCTCTGTTTCAGAATTCCTCCTAACCCAGCAGTCAGACATCCCTCTTGCAATCTGGGACCACTGGCTCCTAACTGCTCGCCTGCCTGACTGCCTGATCGCCCCTAACCCCTCTGCCTGCCTGCCTGATCACCCCTACCTTGCCTCCCTGCTGGCCTGATCACCCCTAACCGCCTCTGCCTCGGCCCCCCGCCTAAGCCGCAGTGTGGCCTCCCTTTGCGGGAGGCAACCTGGAGGATCAGGGGAAGGCGCTGCAGCCATTACCCAGCTGCTGCTGCCACTGCAGGCCTGGGCCCTTCGCAGCTGTGCCTCAGCCTTTCACAGCTGCCATGGCTGCCTGAGCCTTGGCCATTACAGCTGCTGCGGCTTTGTCCAGAAGGAAGTCCCAAAAGTTGTCCACAAGAAGTCCACCCTAATTAGCATATTACCCTTTTATTAGTATAGATATCCAAAAGCTCAATAATAAATATATGAAAATGTATTTAACATCATTGTTATCAGAAAAATAAAAATGAAAAATTTAAACAAATGACATATGAAAACAATTGAAACAACAAAAGAAAAACAATTAGAAATATAGGTAAAAACTGAAGCCACTAAACTACCCACAATGCTGGTCAGAGTACGAATTGTCACAAACACTAGGGGAAACACTTTTAGCAGTTCTGGTAAAGTTGAAGATATATCTACTCTATTACCCAACAATCCCACTCCTAGGTATATAACAAAGACATATAAGTGAGTCTGTCTAATAATACAATGCACATGAATGTTTGTATAAGCCCCAGATATAATAAAAACTTGAAACAGCTAAAATGTTCATAAAATAAAAAATGTATAAACAGTAGAATTGTCTCAAAATGGAATATTATTCAATCATATAAAGGAACAAAGTCTGCATCATAAAGCACCATGATAAACCTCAAAGATATCAGTAAATAAAGTAAAATCATAAAATTTGAAAACTGGTTAATTAATCTAAGGTGATAATATTCAGAACAGGGGTTACATTTGGGGAAAGTTAGTAACTAATGAGGAACAGAAATCCTTATATGAGCACTAGAGGGATGTTTGTGATGTTCATATTTTAATCTTAGTGACACAATTACACAGTTATATATATTTATAAAAGTTCATCAAACTGTATCCTGAAGATATGTTACTTTTAGTAGATTATATGTCAATTAATGGGTTAATAATAATAGTAATACAAAAAATTCTCTGTGAGCTCTCTCAGATCTAAAATCGCATGCTTCTTTGAAATCCCTAATCAATCTCCTTTTGAATTTCCTTGTCTGTGTCTATGTTCTGTCCTTGCTTTATCTCCTTCTCTCGGTCAATATAAATTATTTTCATAACTGGCCATTTCTTAAAACTCAAATGAATAATTTAGCTCACAGTTATGGCTTTAAAATGTCCACTGCCCCATTTTCCACTTTATCTTAACTATCTCTTTTTCCCCTAATTAATCTTTATGTTTTGTATTAAACAAACCAAGGTAGCAATGTCATGCATCAATTGTAAGTTGCCTTTCTACATTGAATTGGGAGTAAAGCTTTAGAAGATAGTGATACTATGTTAATAGGTAAACTTTTATTATTTTTTAAAAATATTTTTATTGATTTCAGAGAGGAAGGGATAGGGAGAGAGAGATAGAAACATCAATGATGAAAGGGAATCATTAATTGGCTGCCTCCTGCATGCCCCCACTGGGGATCCACCTGCAACCCAGGGGAATTGAACCATGACCTCCTGGTTCATAGGTTGATACTCAACCACTGGGCACACCACTGGTCCAGTAGGTACACTTTTAAATGACTGTCATATTTATTGACTCCAACCCAATTTTTATAATGTTCTATTATTGCGGTTTCAACAACAACATCTGAAAAAACTATTATTGGAGAATAGTTTTTTTTTCTCTAACTTGCAATTCATTAAAATAAAAGGCACTAAATTCATATATTTTATTTATCAATAAATCAAGATTCTTTACATATTTTACTTTCACATTGTATTATTTAAATAATGTTCTTAGAAATCAGTAATTTGTTATTGGTAAATAATAAAATTAGAATGAAATAGAAGCCTTACAATGTAGAAAATTCTACATCTCTCATGGTAGAATAGAACACAGCCATTTTCCTTTTTTTTTTTTTAGGAGTTTGTCATAATACTCATCTCAGATCAATCCTCACACACAAATGTGTGTTTTGAATCCCCTGTTATTTGAAGAGAGCAACTTCCCCATAACAATGTGATAGCACATCTAAATTCTAAGGGATTTTATACCTCAGTAAACATCAATACAATGCAAATGATGATTTACTGGTTTTCTTTTATCTATGATCTTTTATTCATTGCCTCATGTAGAGAAAATGTGAAATGTAGTCTTTGTTCTTCAAATGCAGAGAGTGCAGAATCATTGGATCAGCTATCTCTTTTTTTTAATGACAAGGCAAGCATTCAATACTTTTGCATTTTATTTTTGGGTGAGTTTTTTTCTAGCATTTAAAAAAGGTTCTAATGGCAATTATTTTTCCTTAAAAAATGAATTTGGTTTTGGTATTTAAATATTATATTAAAATGTTTTTCTTACTCAAAAAAGATTTTGACTAAATAAAATTAAAAGTTCAATTTTATTACATTCATATATGCAGTGTTGACCTTCATATTCCTGCTTTAAATTCTCTTCACTTGAGCTGTGATGGCACAATGAGTCGTGGAGTAGCAGAGTATAAATACCAGGAAATAAGCACTGGTGCTTTCTGTTAAAACATATCACACTTAAAGAGTAATCGTGTTCAATTTTTAATTCCCAAATATGAAAAGTGATAGGTCCAACATAAGCTCAGACTTAAAGAGTACATTGATGCTCATCAAAACAAAAAGTTTTCTAATGAACCAAACTCCTTTATAAAAGTTTCTTCAAGCAGCCCTCAGATATCTAAGTGTTTGGCAACAGCTATCCATTGTACTACTGCATAGCCCTTAGTTATTTGCTTTTTCTGGTTGTTATTGTTTTTTGTTTGTTTGTTTTCATGTGAAGACATACTGCCTACCTGCTACTTCTGCCCAGTAATAAGTCCTGCCTTCTGGGTGTACAGAAAGGACATGTAATTATGTGACAGCACAGAAATGAATACACATACTTCTCATGACCTTTCACAATCGGTTCTTCCAGGCTAATCATCTTCATCCTTATGACTTATAACCACTTTTCTCTTTTAACACTCTTCCTCTCTCTTTCTCACTGTCCTTTCATTTATTCTTTGTTCCCTCTTTTCATATGTTCACTAAGCATTGAATTAGGATCTACTATATACCAAACATTGTACTTGCTACTCTTGTTATAAAAGCGAATATAATATAGAAATTTTCTTCAAAGAACTTTAGCAAACTTTCTAGTGTCAACTAAACAAATTCGTATAATCCTGTAAAACAACTAATGTAATGGAAAATAAACATGTGGATTCTTCCTATATTCAATCATAATAATACTCTAGAGATGAGTATCATGATGTTTATTTAACAAATTATAAAGGTAATATATGCCCATTTAAAAATGCATACACATAATGGTAATAAAAATTAATAGTATTATTAGTATGCTGAATGTTTATTACTCATTTATTTTATGTCAAGACAATGTACTAAGCAGTTTGCATTTATTACCTAATTTAAATTCCACAATAAAACCTTGCTGAAGTGCTATAATTATCCTAATTTTCACGTGTGAAAAGGTGAGGCAAAGACATATTAGATGACTTGCCTGTTTTACACTTAGAAATTCTTTGTTAGAGCTAACATCATTGGATTTCTGATCCTGCAGTTTCACAATGTTTGAAATGATATGAATATCACCCAAATTGCATTTTGACATGTTCTACTTTTGGCCTCCCCACATTCATTTTCCCTTTTCTTTGGCCTCAGCACCTTGGCTTTCCATTAAGGTATTCACCCTGAGAAGTGGGACTGGCTTCATTATTCACAGCTCTGGTTATGGGCCTTAAAGTAATCAGCAGCACCATTTTCCTATGCATGTGTGAGTGGCCTGTAGATTACCTTGACACCAAAATCCAGTCAAGGAGATATTGAATGAGGACTTCTGAGTAAGAAAAAATGCCTTACGCTTTTGCAGAAGTTACCTGAAATTATCCTAAAAATAAACAAGAATTCAGCCCTTTGAAGCTGTTGGAAGCCATATTGTCATCATGGAGAGAATCTAGGTTATGTATCTTAGAAGCAAAACATAACACATTTTGGCTACAGAATTAGTCCTTATTTGAGCTATTCAGAAATATATGCCAAAACCCTTTACTACTCCAACCTGTTTGGATTGGGTTTCTATTGTTTGGATTGGGTTCCTATTGTTGGAAAACAAAATTTTCCAACCTGATACAGTTCAAAAAACAAAGTATGCTTTATTAACCTCTCATTTTAGACAACTATAGATTATAGATAAAACTATTTTTTATTGATCCCTCCAAATCTTCTCCACCACTGTCTTATTTACTCATTTAATCTTGTCACAGAACTCTGCCATTTCTCTCCCAAAAGTAATATTGATATTTAACTTTTTGTTATTAAAATAAAACAACAAAGGAATATTCCTTAAAAGACTCATGTTATGAACCATGCAGGAAAGTTTAAAGATTAGGATGAGATTGGTTATACCATTTACATATCCTCTCTCTATATAAAACCCTAATAAGCAAATGAACCGAATGGTGAAACAACCAAACAACTGAACAACTGAACAACTGGTTACTATGACGTTCACTGACCACCAGGGGGTGTGCGCAGAACATGGTGGGTGTTGACAGCAGGTGGCAGAGTGCAGAACATGGCGGGCACAGTGGGATGGTGGAGCAGGTGAGTGGGGATGCCAGACTGCTGTCATCGGGGCTAGCCTCTGGTGGGTACTGAAAATTCTTTGCTTCCACTCACTGCAGTCCCACCAGGCACTTGCATCTGCTGCCAACACCCGCCCTGCTTGCATCCACTGCCAGCTCCAGAGTGGCTGCTCACCCGCTGCTGGCACCTGATGCTGGCCCTGATTGCCGGTGTCATCAGTGGGTGCAAGAGGCAGCTGCCGACCCCAATCATCCCTGAGGGCTTCTCCACCTCCCCCTGCCACTGAGGGGCAATTGAGGCAGCAGCCACCACTCGCACCCACAGATGGTGCCAGTTCCACTTGCACCCGCTGCTGGCGATGGCCCTGATTGCTCCACACCATCAGCGGGTGCAAGAGGGGCCGGTGCCATAAGAGTGTGGAAGCAGTGGTGGCAGGAGTGGGGCTGCTGGCAGACAGGGAACCAGGGCCCATGGTGGGCAGGGCTGGGCGGGGGGACAGAGGATAGGCCGAGACCCACCCCATGCCCACTGCAGCCTTGCTGCCCACAGTTCCTTTCAAGGTGCATGAATTCATGTACTGGGCTCCTAGTCCTATCTAATAAAGAGGGAATACGCTAAATGATTTCCCCACCCTCAAAGATGGCAGCACCCATAGCCAATAAGGAGGGAATGTGTTAATTGACTGCACTACCCTCAAAGATGGCGGCAACCATAGCCACAAGATGGCCGGCAGGGAAGGGCAGTTGTGAGCAATTAGGCCAGCAGGGGAGGGCAGTTAGGGGTGATCAGGCTGGCAGGGAAGGGTAGTTAGGGGTGACTGGGCCAGCAGGAGAGGGCAGTTGGGGGCAATCGGGCCAGCAGGGGAGCAATTAGGCATTA
>NW_005370134.1:172743-177491 GCF_000412655.1 Myotis brandtii
AAATACCAGGAAATAAGCACTGGTGCTTTCTGTTAAAACATATCACACTTAAAGAGTAATCGTGTTCAATTTTTAATTCCCAAATATGAAAAGTGATAGGTCCAACATAAGCTCAGACTTAAAGAGTACATTGATGCTCATCAAAACAAAAAGTTTTCTAATGAACCAAACTCCTTTATAAAAGTTTCTTCAAGCAGCCCTCAGATATCTAAGTGTTTGGCAACAGCTATCCATTGTACTACTGCATAGCCCTTAGTTATTTGCTTTTTCTGGTTGTTATTGTTTTTTGTTTGTTTGTTTTCATGTGAAGACATACTGCCTACCTGCTACTTCTGCCCAGTAATAAGTCCTGCCTTCTGGGTGTACAGAAAGGACATGTAATTATGTGACAGCACAGAAATGAATACACATACTTCTCATGACCTTTCACAATCGGTTCTTCCAGGCTAATCATCTTCATCCTTATGACTTATAACCACTTTTCTCTTTCAACACTCTTCCTCTCTCTTTCTCACTGTCCTTTCATTTATTCTTTGTTCCCTCTTTTCATATGTTCACTAAGCATTGAATTAGGATCTACTATATACCAAACATTGTACTTGCTACACTTGTTATAAAGGCGAATATAATATAGAAATTTTCTTCAAAGAACTTTAGCAAACTTTCTAGTGTCAACTAAACAAATTCGTATAATCCTGTAAAACAACTAATGTAATGGAAAATAAACATGTGGATTCTTCCTATATTCAATCATAATAATACTCTAGAGATGAGTATCATGATGTTTATTTAACAAATTATAAAGGTAATATATGCCCATTTAAAAATGCATACACATAATGGTAATAAAAATTAATAGTATTATTAGTATGCTGAATGTTTATTACTCATTTATTTTATGTCAAGACAATGTACTAAGCAGTTTGCATTTATTACCTAATTTAAATTCCACAATAAAACCTTGCTGAAGTGCTATAATTATCCTAATTTTCACGTGTGAAAAGGTGAGGCAAAGACATATTAGATGACTTGCCTGTTTTACACTTAGAAATTCTTTGTTAGAGCTAACATCATTGGATTTCTGATCCTGCAGTTTCACAATGTTTGAAATGATATGAATATCACCCAAATTGCATTTTGACATGTTCTACTTTTGGCCTCCCCACATTCATTTTCCCTTTTCTTTGGCCTCAGCACCTTGGCTTTCCATTAAGGTATTCACCCTGAGAAGTGGGACTGGCTTCATTATTCACAGCTCTGGTTATGGGCCTTAAAGTAATCAGCAGCACCATTTTCCTATGCATGTGTGAGTGGCCTGTAGATTACCTTGACACCAAAATCCAGTCAAGGAGATATTGAATGAGGACTTCTGAGTAAGAAAAAATGCCTTACGCTTTTGCAGAAGTTACCTGAAATTATCCTAAAAATAAACAAGAATTCAGCCCTTTGAAGCTGTTGGAAGCCATATTGTCATCATGGAGAGAATCTAGGTTATGTATCTTAGAAGCAAAACATAACACATTTTGGCTACAGAATTAGTCCTTATTTGAGCTATTCAGAAATATATGCCAAAACCCTTTACTACTCCAACCTGTTTGGATTGGGTTTCTATTGTTTGGATTGGGTTCCTATTGTTGGAAAACAAAATTTTCCAACCTGATACAGTTCAAAAAACAAAGTATGCTTTATTAACCTCTCATTTTAGACAACTATAGATTATAGATAAAACTATTTTTTATTGATCCCTCCAAATCTTCTCCACCACTGTCTTATTTACTCATTTAATCTTGTCACAGAACTCTGCCATTTCTCTCCCAAAAGTAATATTGATATTTAACTTTTTGTTATTAAAATAAAACAACAAAGGAATATTCCTTAAAAGACTCATGTTATGAACCATGCAGGAAAGTTTAAAGATTAGGATGAGATTGGTTATACCATTTACATATCCTCTCTCTATATAAAACCCTAATAAGCAAATGAACCGAATGGTGAAACAACCAAACAACTGAACAACTGAACAACTGGTTACTATGACGTTCACTGACCACCAGGGGGTGTGCGCAGAACATGGTGGGTGTTGACAGCAGGTGGCAGAGTGCAGAACATGGCGGGCACAGTGGGATGGTGGAGCAGGTGAGTGGGGATGCCAGACTGCTGTCATCGGGGCTAGCCTCTGGTGGGTACTGAAAATTCTTTGCTTCCACTCACTGCAGTCCCACCAGGCACTTGCATCTGCTGCTGACAGCAGCCCTGCTTGCATCCGCTGCCAGCTCCAGAGTGGCTGCTCACCAGCTGCTGGCACCTGATGCTGGCCCTGATTGTCGGTGTCATCAGTGGGTGTGAGAGGCAGCTGCTGGCCCCAATCATCCCTGAGGGCTTCTCCACCTCCCCCCGCCACTGAGGGGCAATTGAGGAAGCAGCCACCACTCGCACCCACAGATGGTGCCAGCTCCACTTGCACCCGCTGCTGGCACTGGCCCTGATTGCTCCACGCCATCAGCGGGTGCAAGAGGGGCCGGTGCCATAAGAGTGTGGAAGCAGTGGTGGCAGGAGTGGGGCTGCTGGCAGACAGGGAACCAGGGCCCATGGTGGGCAGGGCTGGGCGGGGGGACAGAGGATAGGCCGAGACCCACCCCATGCCCACTGCAGCCTTGCTGCCCACAGTTCCTTTCAAGGTGCATGAATTCATGTACTGGGCTCCTAGTCCTATCTAATAAAGAGGGAATACGCTAAATGATTTCCCCACCCTCAAAGATGGCAGCACCCATAGCCAATAAGGAGGGAATGTGTTAATTGACTGCACTACCCTCAAAGATGGCGGCAACCATAGCCACAAGATGGCCGGCAGGGAAGGGCAGTTGTGAGCAATTAGGCCAGCAGGGGAGGGCAGTTAGGGGTGATCAGGCTGGCAGGGAAGGGTAGTTAGGGGTGACTGGGCCAGCAGGAGAGGGCAGTTGGGGGCAATCGGGCCAGCAGGGGAGCAATTAGGCATTAGTCAGGCTGGCAGGGGAGTGATTAGGGGATGATCAGGTTGGCAGGCAGTAGCAATTAGGGGCAATGAGGCAGGCAGGCAGGTGAGCAGTTGGGAGCCAGCAGTCCCGGATTGTGAGAGGGATGTTTGACTGCGGGTTTAAGCCTGATTCCACTGGCAGCCAGACATCCCCGGAGGGGTTCCAGATTGGAGAGGGTGCAGGCTGGGCTGAGGGATATCCCCCCAGCGCACGAATTTCATGCACCAGGCCTCTAGTATATAATAAAAGGCTAATATGCAAATCGACCGAACGGAGGAATGACCAGTCGCTATGGTGCAAACTGAACACCAGGGGGCAGACGCTCAATGCAGGAGTTGCCCCCTGGTGATTAGTGCACTCCCACAGGGGGAGCACCACTCAGACAGAAGCTGTGCTCATGACTGGCGAGCGCAGGTGCCACGGCAGAGCCTCTCCCGACTCTGTGGCAGCAGGCACAACGGGCTGGGAGCAGTGCAAGCAGCGTGGTGCTTGCCCCAATTCAGGCTCCTCCCTGGCCACCTGCCATTTGTTGCACTGCCCTGAGAGATCCCAGACTGCAAGAGGGATGTCCTATTGCCAGTTTAGGCCCAATTCCGAGGGGATCGGGCCTAGGCTGTCCGTCGGACATCCCCTGAGGGATCCCTGATTGCGAGAGGGTGCAGGTCGGGTTGAGGGAACCTCCCTCCCCCAGTGCATGAATTTCATGCACCAGGCCTCTAGTTTATTTAATAATATTCACTAAGCATCTCCTGTGTGTCTGCCCACAGAATGAAAATATGAACACATAAACAAAATCCCTGAGTTCACTGAGTTTAAAGAGTCTAATTTTCTTCCAACATATATACAGTCTTTAATGACACTAAATGCAGATAGAATAATAAGGCAGTTTAGAAATTAGTAGGAAATAAATGTAAAAACATATAATATTCATTTTTCTAGTAGCACAGTCAAATTAGAATAACAAGAATGAACTGAATGTTCATGTTTAACAAATGCCCTTCAACTACATAGACGTGAAATGATCGATAATTAGAAAAATGTCACAATGGTTCCATGTTGTTCCTGTAGGAACCTTTGCTACACAGAAGACGTGACATACATTCTACTGTTTTGACATGATTAAGTGTTAAGGGAGTGACATTTATGAGGTAAATGCAAGGTTAAGTTATACTGGCTAAAATACAGGTTTCTATTACCTGAGCTTGAAGGAGTATTGTATAGCATTTGTAATTGCAAATGATTAATAATTTAACAGGATTTGATATTTTGATAGGAAGAGAAATGACTACTAAGTTAGAAAACAAAGTCCATTTCAAAGAGCTGTAATATTGTGTTGGAAATAACCCATTTTCATTTTCACATTATTATGTATGTATTTTGCTGAAAATAAATATGTTGTGTTTTTTTAATACCAAATCAATGCTAAATAGATCATCGTGATTCAGGCATTTCCATTTAGCTTTGCCTTAGTCAATATTTTTGGTTAACTATTATTGGTTAAACATGATTAGCTATCTATTCTGTTTGTTTAAATTTCAGATATATTTCAAAATGAAATATGCAAAATATTTTCCTTCTATTAAAATCATTTAAGAGAAAAATATTTTATAAACTTTATTATGTAGAAAGCATGATTTATAAAGAATGCATTTCCCCATTATCACAATTTAATAGAATGTACTACTGTAGGGTTGCAAATCTACAATTTACAAAAAAATATTATCTAAAGTTTTT
>NW_005370134.1:177537-192053 GCF_000412655.1 Myotis brandtii
TCCTTTCTCATTTTTTCCCATAGAATATTGTTAATTTATTTATTTAGGCAAGAAGTTCTTTATTTGCCATTGATTTTTAAAAAAGCATTTTGATTTTTTAAAAAATATCATCTATAATAATAAAAGCATAATATGCTAATTAGACCGGACAGCCTAACAACCTCCAGATGTCCTTCAGTATGAAGACGCAGTGGTGGGGGCCAAAGCAAAGGCAGTTAGCGGCGATCAGGCAAGTAGGCGAGCATTTAAGGGTGATCAGGCAGGCAGGCAGGCAGAGGTGTTTAGGGGCACTAGGCATGCAGGCAGAGGATTTAGGGGAGATCAGGCCTGCAGACGAGTGGTTAGGGGCCATCAGGCAGGGAGGTGAGTGGTTAGGAACCTGTGACCTGGATTGTGAGAGGGTGCAGGCTGGGCTGAGGGACCTTCCCCCCACCCCATCCCCCATGAATTTTATGCACTGGGCCTCTAGTGTTTAATATAATACTTTTCAATTATTGTTTGGAAGGAAATTTCTTAAATTACTAAAAAATGATAATATGGGGTAAATAATTCTTTGATAGGAGGTGCATTAGTTGGTTGTAACAAAATCATGGGTATTTGCAGCCTAAGGAAAAACATTGAAAGGTGCTATTGGAAGTCCCCCATGAATTTTATGCACTGGGCCTCTAGTGTTTAATATAATACTTTTCAATTATTGTTTGGAAGGAAATTTCTTAAATTACTAAAAAATGATAATATGGGGTAAATAATTCTTTGATAGGAGGTGCATTAGTTGGTTGTAACAAAATCATGGGTATTTGCAGCCTAAGGAAAAACATTGAAAGGTGCTATTGGACTGAATTGTGTTCTTCCCACCTCTGAATTCATATGTTGAATCCCTTCCCCCAAAGTGACTGCATTTGGAGATAGGGTCTATAAGGAAGTAATGACAGACACTAGAATTCTCCTCTCTCCCCATGTGAGAACACAGTCAGAAACAACCATACTGGCATTCTGATCTCAGATCTGCAACCTCCAGAACTGTGAGAAAATAAAGTTCTGTTGGTTAAGCCACTCAGTTTATGGTAATTTGTATGACTATCTGAGCTGACAAATAAAAAATGAGATTTAAAATGAGCAACTAAGACCGCAGGAGACAAAATTAATACTACTGCTACTACTACTAATAATAATGAGGGTAGCTACAAAAGTCATTTAATCTTTATTCATGAATTCCTTTATTAATCAAATATTGATTCTATTCCTATTATATGCCAGACAGTGAAATAAAAGCATAAATAAGACTATTCCTGGCTCAGCAGAGTGTGTATTTTAGTGTATTATTTATTTATTTTTTTAAATATGTTTTTATTGATTTCAGAGAGAGAGGACGGAAGAGGGAGAGAGAGAAATATCAATGAGAGAGCAGCATCAATCTGCTGTCCCTGGGGGATTGCGCTTGAAACCCAGGCACGTGCCCTGACCGGAATCAAACCAGTGACCTCCTGGTGCATGGGTTGACACTCAACCACTGAGCCACACCAGCTGGGCTTAATATATTAGTTAATAGAAGCAGTGTATGGCATTGAGTATAACAAGACTGCTATTTTAGACATAATGGAATAGCAGTCACAGAAACCTTAAAGAAATAGGAGTGAATGTTGTAAGAGAAACATACAAATTGTGGAATCGAACCAGTGACCTCCTGGTGCATGGGTTGACAGTCAACCACTGAGCCACACCAGCTGGGCTTAATATATTAGTTAGTAGAAGCAGTGTATGGCATTGAGTATAACAAGACTGCTATTTTAGACATAATGGAATAGCAGTCACAGAAACCTTAAAGAAATAGGAGTGAATGTTGTAAGAGAAACATACAAATTGAAGAAAAGTATTCTGGAAAAATGCAAAAAACAAATGCAAAAGTTTTGAGACAAAAATGTATACCTGGTGTATCTTTGCAAACATCAAGGAGTTGTTATGGACAAGTGTGTGTGTAGTGTAGGTATAGTGGGGGAGGAAATAAGGATTGGAAAGCATGGACATCATGTTGGCCCATGATAAAGACTTTGGAATTCATTCCAAAAGGTGTGGTATATTAGTTTAATTTGAGCATACACTTTAATTCAAAACACTAGAGAATTTGCAAAGAAAACTGTAGAACCTGAAATTGATTTAAAGATCCTGATTTTTATTAACGATGAAGAAATTCAGAGACAAAGAAAAAAATTGTCATATTTAAAATGTATCTATTTAAAGATAAATATTAGCAGGATATAAATTTCAACCAGAGTAAAATCTCTATTATTAATTTCAAGAATAACATTTTTCCTTGTGATTATTTAAGCCAGACAAGGTTTCAGTATTGCCGGGGAATTAATGCAGGGATGATCCTGGGATTTGCATAGTAATCAGTTTGACACATATGCCATACTGTACAGGACTATGGACACAGATGGTACTGAATAAACTAGCCATGGTCCCTAAGATCAGTATAAAAATGTGATGAAATTGATTTTTTTTATTCTTTGAGGTTTATAAGTAACCATGTTGGCTAATGAGCTAATTTAGATAAGCTTCAAACAAGAGTTTAATCACATTAATGGTAATTAGTAGAAAGCAGCACAAAATGAAGCTTTTTAGTTTCCATTCCAAGTTTTAATTAGCAATTAAAAGAAAGTTACTTGATCTAAGAATAAGTTTAATTGTGTTCTTATAATCTATATATATAAAAGGCTAATATGATAAGTGTCCCTCCACCCCTCCGATCAGTCGCTATGATGTGCACTGACCACCAGAGGGCAGATGCTCAAAGCAGGAGCTGCTGAGCTGCAGTGACTTGCCAGCGGAGGTTCTTGGGTGACACACCCCGAAACCAGAGAGGAAGGAGCCGAATTCCTCACGGGGCCATTTGATACCACCTTCGGCCATGGGTTATGTTGTTGCTGGGCACTGTCAGGCATGAATCTGGTTTACTACACACTTGTATTTGTATTCCACACCCTGTATGACAGCAACTTTGCAGAGTGCCCTCTCGCACTCTGGAACCCCTCTGGGGATGTCGGAGAGTCAGTTTCGGCCCAATCCCAGCAGGCCAGGCCAAGGGACCCCATCTGCCAGAGGGGCCCCGCTCACTCCATAGATGCCCTTTGAGCCACAGCACCACCCCAGGTGCACTGACTAGGGAGGGACCACGGGAGTTTGGCTCTCACCCAGTCCTGCCCAACCGGCCACCTTCTAATTAATTTCCTTTCAATGTGCACAAATCTGTGCACTGGGTCACTAGTTTTTATATAAATACTAGAGGCCCAGTGCATAAAAATTGTGCACTGGGGGGGCCAGCCTGGCCTGTGCCCTCTCACAGTCCAGGAGCCCCACAATCCAATTGATTACCCCAAAGAGGTAGGCCCTGCCCATGCTCAATGCAGGAGCTGCCCCCTGGTGGTTAGTGCACTCCCACAGGGGAAGCGCTGCTCAGACAGAAGCTGGACTCACGACTGGCAAGCGCAGATGCCATGGCAGAGCCTCTCATGACTCTGTGGCAGCAGGCACAGTGGGCTGGGAGGAGTGCAGCGCGGTGCCTGTCCCAATTCAGGCTCCTCCCTGGCCACCTGTCACTTGGCGCACTGCCCTGAGGGATCCTGGACTGCAAGAGGCATGTCCTATTGCCAGCTTAGGCCCAATTCCACGGGGATCAGGTCTAGGCTGTTTGTTGGACATCCCCCGAGGGGTCTGAGATTGGAGATGGTGCAGGCTGGGCTGAGGGACACCCCCTCCAGTGCATGAATTTTATGCACTGGGCCTCTAGTATTAAATATGTATGTATATATACCTCCTATGTAAAAATTCTCCATAAGCTTGATTTAATATTTTTCCTCATACTTACAATGACCTCTAAAACAGTTGAAATTTCCCAAAACATTAGCACTTGTACATGGTGCCAGATGTTTTATTTAAACAGGTTTGAAACTGAAAATCTGTTCAGTTGTCATTCATTGCTCTTTTGAGGATTTAACAATAAAATGAGTCAATGAAAGGGAGAAGAGGGATACAGACAAGAATCTCTATTTTACATAATATGCAATAAATTTTGGGGGGAACATCAATTCATAATTGTAATAGGATTAGTTTATATTGATAATAGTCAATTGGTAGACATACATATTCACAAATCCACAGCAAGTCTACTTATTCATATATATATATATATATATATATTGTTCCTTAAAAGGGCTATCAAATTTTTATTTTTAAAGTCTTTCTTCAAAAACATATACCTTCAGTTCTTAATTACTCATTTATTACTTATTTCTTCATCTGAGCTTACTTGCTTGCTTTCTTACTTTCTTTCTTTTTTTTTTTTTCCATGTTGGAATCCAGAATTCAGTGCACTTTACTGATAAGGGTATGGCTTATATGGGTGCTTGGAAAGAAGCCCTGGGCTTCTGCAAGCTATTTCTATTATCTATTAAAGCTTGCTAGCATTTATTTTCTCAACATCATAGTTAATACATTATTTTAATTATTTTTCTCATAGTTTGTTTGTTGTGACAAAGATAAAACACCCCCCCCCCCAAAAAAAAAAAGAAAAAGAAAAGAAAAGAAAGAAAAACTAACCGGCAATCTGGTATATAGGTGTATGGGCCTGCCCTGCTACTGACTTGAGTAGACCACCTATAGTCTTGGACTTTCAATTTAATCAGCGAAGTTCCAGGTGTAGGAATTTTTAATTCCTAGGAGAGACCATGAAATGCTGTATCTGCTTTTCTCAAATATACATTGCGTTTTTTTTAGCTTCAGGTGTTTACTCATGTTCCTTATTTTTGGAATTTATTTACTTTACATTTTAGGGGGGAACCTACACCTACTCTTCCTTTGAGACTAAAAAAGGAAGTACTTCTATAATCCTGTAATAAATCAATTTCTCCTGCTCCACCAGCTCCATCACCAAACCATACTACACATGGCTGTTCTCTTGGTCTATTTGTCATGCTGGCAGGACTTCACCCACCCACTGCCTTGCTGTGTCCTGCATTGCTCATATATTCATTCTTTAATCATTGTGTATCTTCTGTGTTTTAAACTTTCTTCCCAAATATAATATACTAAATATATATGCATCTTACTTGTATTCTTCAAATATTACAAAAAAGTTACATAAATGTATCTTTTACTAAGTTTATTCTATCACTTGATTTTTCAGTTCTATTAAAGATTTCAAGACCTTGCAACAAGAACATAAAACTCTACAATTTCAGAAAAGCCCTAGTGTTTTTCCTAGTCTTTAGCTCCTGTAACCAATTAAATTTAAGCTGAAATTTTTTCCTGACAGAAGTAAATTGTTAAATATAAACACAGTGAAACAAGTTTTTATCAGCTAAATCCATTCTAACAAGAATAATTAATATTATTTCTCCCTGAATTTATATATTAGTATTGTTCTTTCTTTCTTTTATTTTTTGAGAAAAAGTAATTGATGGAAGAAAAAGATGGTAGTTTTCTAATGGTCTTTATTTGAAAAAACAAAATAAAATAATATTGATAAATAAGATAGCCGTCATCTTTGGGTGCTTCCCATTTCTGGTGTTGTTGCTATTGAAATACCACTGGCCTCTGAGATCTGCCCTCTGAAAAGAGCTTTTCTAGAACAGGTACTAAATACTATTCCTGGAGAAGAATCTCTGTGGATTCAATCACAGACAATATATTTAAAATGTGTGCTCAGTTACTACTTGCAATGATAAATACTTGGCAGTGACTAGGGAATAATGCTTTTCAAGTAGTTTTGTGCTGTTTAGACTTGTAATATGAATCTTGTTTTTTAAAGAAAAGAGCAGTATCTTTTAGTTCTGTATGAGTAATTCATGGCCTTGAGCCTCATGTGAGGTAAGCTTGCACTCCAGCACTGCTCACTGAGGTCTCTGATGTCTACCAGGAGCCTTCATAGCATTTGCTTTAAACATACTTATGCCTCGCAGCCACTCAAGAGCTCAGTGAAGGAAAAGACACATTGCTTATATGTTGGAGGAATAATGAAGTCATGTAAAGGAAGGAAAAATTCTGCATAGATCATAATAGCAAATGAAAATAAAACCCCTTTAAGATATTAGCAAATTCAAGCCCTATAGCACTAACGGTCATGTTGTATCACTAACCATTTGCAATTAAAATTTTTTACTCTTACTGATTCAAGATTTCTTTAATTATTATTCAGTACAAAGAATCCCTCTATTTTATATGTACAAGAGGACAATATATTGATTTAAATAGTTTGAAATAAAGTTGTAGCATATTTTTGAACCAACCCTACTATGTTTGAAAATTTATATATTCATTTTAAATCATTGTGTATCTTTTAAGCTTTTATATTTTCTTCCCAAATATAATGTACTGAGTAATATAACAAATGCATCTGAATTATATTCTTCAAACATTATAAAATAGTTATATTTTATGTAGTATTTTTAGTTATATATAGTGAATTATTTCAATTGACTTAAAAATACCTCATACATATGAAATCACTGCTATCACTTTAATGGTTTAAGTTGAAGAGGTAAAACTTGGAAGAAAATTATTATAAATTAATATATAGTAAATTTTTAAAGCATTCTGAAAGCAAATGATAGTTAAGGCGATGCATTTAATATATATATAAACTAGAGTTACAGGTTTAAGCCAACTGCTTTTCTTAATTAGGTATAGACAATGCTCAGAATTTTTGTTTTATTTTATTTTTAAATATATCTTTATTGTTGAAAGTATTACAGATGTCCCCTTTGTTTGGTTGTTGTTTTTCCCATTGACCCCCTCCATCATACACCCCCCGTCCTAAGCCTTCACCACTCTATTGTCTGTGTTCATTGGTTATGCATATATGCATATAAATTCCCAAATTAATCACTCCTCAATTCTCAACCTCTGCCTTCCCTCTGAAATTTGTCAGTTTAAAAAATGTATATTTCATACCCCTAAAAATAAATACTGGTTAACAGATCATGAAATGATCCTAAAAGCCAGAAATATGATTACTTAGTACCATTGTCATTATAATATCATAACCAACTTGATTCAAATCTTGATTTTATTTACAACTTCAATAGATATGTTTTTTACTAAGTAATCCAGGGGCATACTCTTCACTCTGGCACTGGGCATTTATTCAAGTCTCTAAGCTTGAGTGCTCACAATACTGCTATTTTGTGCTTCCATCACCCCCAATCGAAGAGATTATTATAGCATGGCTTCTTCAATTTCCTGTGTCTGAGCTTCCTTTCTTTTGGCCGAAACCAAAGTGGAGAATAGAAAAAGCGCTTGAGATAGATTTCCACCCTATGAGAATAATTTTCTCTTATCAAAAACAGATCGCTTTTCCCAGTTTCTACCTCTGTCTGAGAATCTTAATTCCACCACTGGGATGGATTAGAGGCAGCAAGTTATTTAACAAAAATAGGTTTTTCTCCAATTTCTTTGGGCTCACAAGGGCAACCCACAATTTATTTCAAAAAATTTTTAAGTTACCTCTGCCTGATTCTTTACTAGATATAAAGTCCTTTGTCAGTCTCCAAAAGGGGATAACAGTCTAGGAAATGTAGAATATAAACATGAATTTTAGTAAAAGACATTCAAACATAATTTTGTAAGAATAGAAAAGTAAAAAGTAATCAAGCACAGACTTAATTTTTTTAAATTACAGTTAATTAAGGAAATTTTGTCCACAGACACCAAATAATGTACTTCATTCCTATTGTTCTAAGATATTTTTGTATTAGTGTACTTTTTTCTTTTTTAATGAAACATTATTCTGATGAAAGTGTTCTTTAATCAGAGTTGATGTTTCATGTTATATAAGGGATATCAGTAGCAATGCGATCTAGGAATGAAATAGAGAAGCCTCAGCATGATGCCCTTGCTCAGATCTTAATTTGAGTCTTGACCTTGGATATTTATTACAATCAATGCAAATTAATTCCAAAATTGGTTAATCCCTCTTCTCTTACAGAGGTGTGGTCTTGGTTTAATAAGTAAGGTAGGGCAAAGGAAAATGTAAATTAAAAAAGAGAGATAGCTCATGGTCATGGACAGTGTTGTGATTGTGGAGTGGAGGAGAGTGGGTGGAGGTGGTAGAGGGCATAGAAGGATAAAAGGTGATGGAAAAAATTAAATTACATTTTAAAAAGGCAATTAATGGTTACCCCTAGATGTTGAAAGCCAGATATTTGTTTAAACAAAACAAATCCATAAGAATGCAAACTTAAAATTTTAGTGAACATGAATAATCAGCAAACTCTTTTTTATATTCTGTTAACCCTAAAAAACAGATCTTTTGTTTGTGCCTTTTAGATATTTTTCCTTGGAAAAATTTACTTTTAGTCAATCTATCCATTGAATCACTCATTCTTTCACTCATTCAACAAATACTTGAGCCATATCGGTACCTAGCATGAAGTTGCTTTACATCATAGTTAGGAAAACTAGACTTACATGTAGATACATTAAGGACAAACTCAAAATGCCTGGCTGGCATGGATAAGTTGTTGAGTGTTGATCTATGAACCCAGAAGTCATAGTTTGATTCCTGATAAGGGCATATGCCTGGGTTGTGCATTCCATCCCAGTGTGGGGCATGTAGGAGGCAGCCAATTAATGACTCTCTTATTATTGATGTTTCTATCTCTCTCTTCCACTTCCTTCCTCTCTGAAATCAATAAAAATATATAAAAAAAGAATAAACTCAAAATGGATAAAAGACTTAACTGTAAGTCATGAAACCATAAAAATCTTAGAAGAAATCATAGGCAACAAAATCTCAGACATGTCTTGTAGCAGTATGTTTATGGATACATCTCCTAGAGCAAAGTAAACTAAGGAGAAAATAAATAAATAAATGAGACTACATCAAAATAAAAAGGTTTTGCATAACAAAAGAAACCATCAACAAAATGAAAGGGAGCCCACTGTATGGGGGAACATATTTGGCAATGATATCTATATTTTTTTAAATATATTTTATTCATTTTTTACAGAGAGGAAGGGAGAGGGATAGAGAGTTAGAAACATCGATGAGAGAGAAACATTGATCAGCTGTTTCCTGCACACCCCCTACTGGGGATGTGCCTGCAACCAAGGTACATGCCCTTGACCGGAATCGAACCTGGGACCCTTGAGTCTGCAGGCTGACACTCTATCCACTGAGCCAAACCGGTTAGGGCAATGATATCTATATTAATAAAAGGGTAATATGCTAATTAGACTGGATAAACCAGACGTCTTCCAGGCATCCTTCTGGACATCCTTCCAGACAAAGCCACGGTGGTGGGGGCGAAGGCAAAGTGGTTAGGGGTGATCAGGCTGACAGGGGAGAGCAGTTAGGGGTAATAAGTCCAGCAGGGGAGAATGGTTAGGGGCATCCGGCCAGCAGGCAGACACAGTTAGGTGTGATCAGGCAGGCAGGCAGAGTGGTTAGGGGCAATCTGGCAGGCAGGCAGGTGAGCAGTTAGGAGCCAGTGGTCCAAGATTGTGAGAGGGCTGTCCGGCAGTTGGATATCCCCTGAGGGGTCCCAGATTGGAGAGGGTGCAGGATGGGCTGAGAGACCCCCCCCCCCAATGCACAAATTTTGTGCACCAGGCCTCTAGTATTTGATAAAGGGTTAATATCCAAAATATATAAGGAACTCATACAACTTTACAAAAGGAAGACAAACAATCCAATTAAGAAATAAGCAAAGCCCATCAGCAGATGAGTAGATTAAAAAACTGTGGTTCATCTACATGCTGGAATACTAAGCTGCTATAAAAAAAAAAAAAAAAGGAAGAAGAACTCTTACCATTTGCAACAGCATAGATGGGAATGGAGAGTATTATGCTAAACGAAATAAGCCAGTCAGAGAAAGATAAATATCACATGATCTCACTCATATGTGGAATATAATGAACAACATGAAATGATGAACAAAAATAGATCCAGAGACACAGAAGCACGGAACATACCATCAAACCTCAGAGGGAAGGCAAGAGAGTGTGTATGGGGGTGGTAAGAGATCAACCAAAGGACTTGTTGCATGAATATAAGCATAACTAATGGACACAGACAGTAGTGGGGTGAGAGCATGTGCTGGGAGGTGGGAGTGGCCGGGGAGAGGTGAATGGGAGAAAAAGGAGACATATGTAATACTTTAAACAATAAAGATTTATTTTTTAAAATGGGCAAATGACCTAAATAGAAACTTGTCCAAAGTGAACATACAGAAGGCCAAGAGACATATGAAATAATGCTCAAAGTCACTGCTCATCCAAGAGATGCAAATTAAAACAATGAGATATCACTTCACACCTGTCATAATGGCTATCATCAACAAATCAACAAATGACATATGCTGGCTGCTGGTGAGGATGTGGAGAACAAGGAACCCTAGTACACTGCTGGTGGGAATGCAGACTGGTGCAGCCATGTGGGAAACAGTATGGAGTTTCCTCAAAAAATTAAAAATGGAATTCCCATTGGACCCAGTGATCCTACTTCTAGGAATATATCCTAAGAAACCTGAAACACCAATTAGAAAGAATATATGCACCCCTGTGTTCATAGCAGCACAATTTACAATAGCTAAGATTTGGAAACAACCCAAGTGCCCATCAGCAGATGAGTGAATAAAAAAGCTGTGGTACATTTACACATGGAATACTACATGGCTGTAAAAAAGAAAGGAGCCTTACCATTTGCAATAGCATGGATGGACCTGAAGAGTATAATGCTAAGTGAAATAAGCCAGTCAGAGAAAGACAAGTATCACATGATCTCACTCATATGTGGGATTTAAAGAACTAAATAAATTGATGAACAAAATAGATCCAGAGATATGGAAGCATGAGACAGACTGTGGAATCTCAGAGTGAAAGCCAGGGATGGTGGGTGAGTGGGAAGATATCAACCAAAGAACTTGTATGCATATATGCATAACCCATGGACACAGACAATAGGTTGGTGAAGGCCTGGGGTAGGGGCAGGCTAGAAGAAGTCAATAGGGGAAAAAACAGGCCATATGTAATACTTTCAACAATAAAGATTTTTTAAAAAGAGTGTTTTAGGAGTTATATGCTAATAAAATGCTTGTTATAGGAATACCACTTACTTATTAAAATAAGTCTTGGAACTCCTCACAAACTCATTAAAACAGATATTAATGGAATTACTTTTGTTAAAGCTTAGGTGAGGGTCCTGGAATCATATCTCTCTCCCTTTATATTTTCATTAGGCTTCTGGCACAAGCCTTTGGGTCATTTGAGGAAAATTTGTTAAAAAGGACTGTTTACAAAAGGATGAGCATGGGGTAGGGAAAACAGAAAAATAAGAAATTGTCCTGTGGCTGTCCCATTCCAGGCCAGAAGTTGTCATGGAGGAAGCACCTACCATCTATTGGAACCAAAAATGGGCAGATATGGATAGGGCCTTGAATGGAAGGTTACAGAAGCCCCAAATTATGCTGTGTTAGGGATGCCTGGGAATAGATATAACATTTATCATTTTATTCTTAAAGGCAAAGAATGAGTTTCTGGATCTCTAGAATATTTTGCACTGTGGTTGCTGAGACTCATTCTTGCCTTCTTTATTTTCTTTGTATCCTTAAAATAACACCTTTTTTAGCCTGAGCACTTGTTCATTCTTTGAGAGTGGAAAGAGTTGACAACTATGCTTTTTAAAGAGTTTAACTTTTCTGACAAATAATAAACCTAGCCATGAAGAAAGATGAGGTGAGAATGTGAATACCATGGGGGAAGGAGCAGTGTTTCATAGCTAGTAAACATTTAGGACGTTGATTAATAACTTATATGGTCTGGGGCTCTTCACTGGTCTCCTTGTCATGCATTCTCTTCCCCCCCCCCCCTCATACTACGTATACAGAAAGAGAACCCAAGTAGCTGGACTAACTCTTCCTACACTCTGCCCTAAATCCCAGTATCCAGACTCCTGCAGGAAGTCAGTTCTTGATGGTCCTCAGTATCTATCTTGCTGCCTCAGGCCAAGGAAGCCTGGCAGTGGTTCACTTGATCTGTAGCCTCTAGCTTCTTTGTGTTTTCCTTTTATTGCTTAGTGTTATCTTCCTACACCTTTGTTTTTCATTTTTTCTTTGTTTTATTTTAATATTAATTTACCTACTTATCTTCATGTCAGAGTTATCATTAAAATACTCAAATCTGAACATATTTATTGCTTAAAACCTATCAAAAAATGTTTCAGCATTCTGTATTTCCATGTGTGTTTAGTTTTAAGCATCCCCAGTGAACTGTGAGCTTCCTCAGTCTTTTTACCTCACACGCGTAGCATATTGGCAGGACCTAATTACATGTAAGACAATAAATAAATTATTTTTTTAAATCTGAATCTTGATTATTTTATTTCTATAAATATGTTCTATACTTAATCTGTTATGCTCTCCCTATGTGGATGTATAATATTGAAAAAAGCAATTACTGGACATGTGAGAAATAATCACAAAGACATAGCTTCTCCTATTTTTTTTGCCTTGGGAAGTTTTAATCATGTTCACTCTTTTATCACACAGAGGCTAAAAGACAGAACAGTGATTCTATATAAAAAAAGGGTAATATGTAAATTGACCAAACAGCGGAACAACCGGTCGCTATGATGCGCACTGACCACCAGGGGGCAAACACTCAATGCAGGATCTGCCCCCTGGTGGTCAGTGCACTCCCACAGGGGAGCACTGTTCAGCCAGAAGCTAGGCTCATGGCTGGCAAGCACAGTGGTGGTAGTGGGAGCCTCTCCCACCTCCAAGACAGCGCTAAGGATGTCCAACTGACAGCTTAGGCCCGCTCCCCATGGGGACATCCCCCAAGGGCTCCCAGACTGCAAGAGGACGCAGGCCGGGCTGAGGGATTTCCCCCTCCACACTGCACGAATCACGAATTCTAGTTTTATATAAGGGTTTACTATGAATGCTTGAAACCATTTTTTGTTTGTTTCATAATGGCTGCTTAGCATTCTAATAAAGCATCATGTTTCTTAGCATAATTTTTGAATAGATAATTTTAATGTATTTTTAAAGTCATGAATTTTATATTTTCAGTAAGTTTTTAAACCAAGTTAAACAGTTGAAACATTTTTTTTATGATGACGGAATTTTTTTAAATTAATAACTTTAAGGTTTATAAAAAAATTTATCAGAAAGTACAGAGATTCCACATACTTTCTTACTCTGCTCCCAGTTTCCCATATTATTAATATTCGTGCACTGTGTGGGGGGGTCCCTCAGCCTGGCTTGCACCCTCTCACAGTCCAGGAGCCCTCACGGGATGTCTGACAGATTAGGCCCTCTTCCCGAGGGGAGCGGGCCTAAGCCACAGTCTAGCCTCCCTCTGCAGGAGGCTACTGGGCAGGCCAATCAGGGAACAGCACTGGCAAGCGGCCAGCCCCGCCCCCCACCATCACCCCTCTGCCACCACTGGTTGATGCCGCTTGCTTACCGGCTCCACTCCCTGCTGACCAGTCATTCCGTTGTTCGGTCAATTTGCATATTACAGTAGGTCCTCGGGTTACGTCAGAGTTCTGTTCCTACAGTGCGATGTAATGTGATTTTTGCTGTAAGTCAGAACCCACCAATATAAGCACCTACGTCACTCACATGGAGCACATACATACACAGCAGTAATGAAGTGAAACAGTAAAAAAAATTTAAAAGAAAGATAACAATTCCTGACCTTTACTTGTGGTAAATAAATAATAAGAAAACATCAAGCACATATGTACATACATTGAAATGACGGAACTTTTTTTTTTAAATAAATGGGAGTTGGCAACGTAACCACGAAACGACGTACGTCGAGTCCTATGTAACTCGAGGACTGTCTGTACTCTTTTATTATATAGGATTGCATTAGTGTAGTACAGTTGTTACAATTGATGAACCAATATTGATGCACTATTATTGACTAAATCACATGTATTATGTTATACTTCACTCTTTGTATTGTACATTCTATGGGTTTTGGCAAATGTATAATGACACGTATCCTCTAGTACAGGATTATACAGAAGAGTTTCACTGACCATAACATCTCTTGTGCTCTATCCGTTCACTACATAGGCCCCACCCCTAAACCCCTGGCAACCACTGATCTTTTTTACTATTTCCACAGTTTTGCCTTTTTCATAATGTCATATAATTGGAACCATGCATTATGTTTTGAGGTTTTGCTTAAGGTTGAAAATATGGATTCTGGAAATGATCCATGTTCTCTCCAACACCACCCAGATATACAGATTTAACTTCAAGAGGTTGGGATAGCAGGACTCATTCTACACTGCAACTACTGAAGGATGTGTGGAGAAACATCCATTTTATTAGGACATTTTAAACTTAAATAGGTATGTTTTGAAAATAGGTTCATATAACTAACGCCATTGATATTTTTCTTCCTGATGTAGGCAGTTACCAGTGTTATATCATACTAGAGGCCCGGTGCACAAAAATTTGTGCACTCGGAGGGGGGGGGGGAGGGGGGGCCCCCCCGCCCGG
>NW_005370134.1:192650-197650 GCF_000412655.1 Myotis brandtii
ATCAGGGGGTTGGGACGCCGCACCCTGTCACACACACAGTCGCAGGGCGATCAGGGGGTTTGGGCGCTGCCCTCTGTCATGCTGATCTGGTGCCAGGAGGCCTCGCGGCTCCGCTGATCCCGGTGCTGGGAGGCATATTACCCTTTTACTATATAGCATAGAGGCCTGGTGCATGGGTGGGGGCCGGCTGGTTTGCCCTGAAGGGTGTCCTGGATCAGGGTGGGGGTCCCCACTGGGGTGCCTGGCCAGTCTGGGTAAAAGGCTGAGGGCTGTTTTCTGCCTGGCGAGTGACTGAAGCTTCCAACCGCTCCTTGTTTTCTTTTTTTTTTTTTTTTTGTTCCGGGCCAGCTTTAGCTCTGAGGCCTCGCTGCTGAAAACATGGATACAATGTTTCGGTCTGGCTCGCTTTCAGTCTGGCTGGTTTCTGGGGTTTTGTTTAGCTTCTTATTTGCAACATAGTACATAGTTGCTTAGAGTTGCAGCTGAGAGGCCGGCAAGTTAGGCTGGGAACGTTGGGGTCCGCAGTCACTGAAGCAAGCAAGCCTCATGTTCGCTTCAGTGCCTGGCTGCCGGCCGCCATCTTGGCTGACAGTTAATTTGCATATACTCACTGATTAGCCAATGAAAAGGGTAGCGGTTGTACGCTAATTACCATGTTTCTCTTTTATTAGTGTAGATACTCCCAGATATTCACATGTACACATGCAGAAATCATTTATCCTCAAATAAAGATCAAAATTAATTTTACTTAACAGTTTGCCTACAACTAGAAAGCAGCTTATGGACTATAAAAATATGTGTGATTACATAACCATTGTTTATGAAATATTTCTTTGCCCAATATTAATAATTTGAACCTGTGCAATACTAGTTCTTCCAGATAAATACTGCCACATGATTAAACTTTATTTATATTCTAACACAATATCATGATTTCTAATGTTTTTCTTACATGTCTAACTCATCCAAAACTGTGAGTTCCTCAATGCAAATACGTGACCTATTACTGTATGTACATTAATCAAAAAAGGCAATTTGTAGTATGAATGTTAAAATAGATAAATTAATGAATAAATGAAAGAATAAATTAGACTTTAGCTCATAAATTGATTTGAGATATTCAATTATTTGAAAAGTATTTTTCAAGGCTACACATTGCATGGAATTTATGTGTACATACATGAATTGTTACATGTCTATATGTTTTTACACACACACATACAATATGAATTCCTAATATGTACCATGCATTGGACTTCTGGGCAAGTTTATTACCTCATTTTACATGTAAGAGAATAGAAACTTACTCTAAGTCACCTAGTGAAAATGTGACTTACAAACTATGATTTCATATTTTCAAGGTCCATAAAATTTTATTACAGAACTAGAGGTACAGTGCACGAATTCGTGCACCTTGAAAGGAACCGTGGGCCGTGAGGCTGCAGTGGGCACAGGGGCGGGTCTAGAACCATCCTCCGTGCCTCCACCTGGACCCTCCAGCTGTGGCCCCCAGTACCCTGCTTGCCGGCAACCCTGCTCCCACCATCACCGCTTCCACACGCTGATGGCACCGGCCCCACTTGCACTGCTGATGGCATGGAGCATTTGGGGCCGGCGCCAGCAGTGGGTGCAAGTGAGGCCATTGCCGTCAGTGGGTATGAGCAGTGACTGCTGCCCCAATTGTCTCCCAGGAGCAGGGGGAGGTGGAGAAGCCCTCAGGGGTGATCAGGGCCCACAGCTGCCATTTGCACCCGCTGATGGCGTTGAGTGATCAGGACTGGCACCAGGCAGCGGCAGTGGGTGCAAGCGGCGGCTCTGGTGCTGGCTGCAGGTGCAAGCAGGGCCGTCGCTAGCAGTGGGTGTGAGCTGCGGCTGCCAGCCCGGATCACCCCTCAGGAGCAGGGGGAGGTGGAGAAGCCCTGAGGGGGAATCAGGGCTGGCAGCTGCTGCTTGCAGCGGCTGAGGGCACTGAGCGATCAGGACTAGCACCAGCACTGGCAGCGGGTGCAAGTGGCGGCTCTGGCTATGGCAGCGGGTGCAAGTGGGGCCGGCGCCAGCAGCAGGTGCGAGTGAGTGCCGTGCAGGACTGCGGTGCGTGGGAGCAAAGAATTTTCATTAACCACCAGAGGCTCACTCCAATGACAACAATTGGTGCCCCGCCTTGGTCTGGTGCCCCCACTCACCTGCTCTACCATCCCGCCATGGCCGATGCCCACCATGTTCTGCGCGCACCCCCTGGTTGTCAGCACACGTCATAGTGACTAGTTGATTGGTTGTTCCGCCATTTGGTCTATTTGCATATTAGGGTTTTATATATGTAGATGATTGAGTACAGAAAGCTTTATATTCTCCACTAATAGGATGTAATGATAAAATAAACTCTCCCCAGATCCTATCATTAATAATTTTATTTAAGGAGGCAGGAGATCAAAAAACAATACTTTGAATACAAGTGTCATAAAAATGCTCTGTCTGTATAACTAATAGACACAGACAGCAGTGAGATGATGGACAGAGGGAAAGGGGGACAGGGCCCCAGTTGAGGTGGGCAAAAGGGGGGTATATAGGAGCATTTATTTGTAATAGTGTCAACAATAAAAATAAAGTAAAAAAATGATGTAGGTGCTGTGAATATGATAAATTTAAAACAAACATAGAATCTATATGTCAAAAAAAAGCAGAGGGAATCCTAACTTTCGAGAGATTTAAAGTCTAAAAATTATTTTAGTATAAAGAAATGTGTATGTAGTTTAGAATGAAAAGCAACCTGTCAACATAAAGTGTCCAAACCTGTAAAGAATTTTCACGAGTTTCTTTGAGCCAAATTGATGACATATGCCAGAGAACAAGATCTCAAATGTTCCTCAGGGGTAAGAATTTTACAACTTCTTTATGCATTTGAAATTAGAGGGGACTAAGGAAGATTGGAGAAAGCAAAGCAGAGATTGAATTACAGAAGAGATAAGAATATGTGTTTCCTTGCTAGTTAATACCCCTTTTGAGGGGTGTTACTTCTGGTATTTCAAAAGTGTGTTAACTTAGATGCACAAGAATAATGGACAGGGATGGCTTAACAACCACCCCTTCAGAAGTTATAGATCTGGGGCATGAGTACCCACCATGTCCTGTTCAGTTAGGAATTTATAATCAGATCACCTTGTAAGGTTACTTTCCATAGAAGCCATTTTGGGGTTTCACAAATATTAAAATAATAATTTCTTCATAGAAACAATAAAGACATCATAAAGACAACTGAGATGCCAAAGACATAATTAATATTTATGAGGAAAATGTTGAGTCAAGAACATTGTAATAGCTATTGGGGAGAAGAAAGACATTCAATATTTAAATATTTTTGCATCCAAGTGATATCTGGAATTTATTTTTGATTAAGGATGAACTGAGCTGTATCACTGTTTTGGACCACACACTATTAGTTGAGTATCTACTACGTACCAGGATCTCTACTATGTACTGGTATATAGCAGTGAGGTAACAATAAATGTCTTTATCCTAGGAGATTTTAGATTTTATTATTAAAGTTATTCATCAAATAAGTGACTGCACAAGCTTGTGATGACTATTCTAATATGGAAATATACACAGAAAATACAGCATTGTGGAAAATAAAAGTAAATTAATATCTGGGGGGACCATGATGATAAAAGTTACTCTTTATCTTTGTCTAAATTGGACACCCAGAATGCCCACTTTAAGGTTCAGGGACCATCCTGGAAAAGGTGGGTGTGTGATATTATAAGAGCTGGATAAAAGAGGTACAATGGGCAGACAAATGTGACTCCATCTTAAAACCAATCCTTCTTAATTTAACCTGGATCCAGTTGCCCTATTTCACTCAGTATTGAGGAATGAGCAACAAAAAATGGGAGTGAGGGGTGGGGATTGTAACAGAGCAAAGTGCTTGGCCTCTGACTCCAAACCTGCTTTGTTTATAGCTTCTGCTTCATTTTACATACAGACATGCTAATCATTAAAGGGGTTCTGCTTGTGGCTTGAGTTTTTAAAAAACAGCCCCTTCCCAGAAAGTGCCTCTACCAAGGAGATAAGGGAAGTATGTACTGTTTTTCAAAGATTTTCAGAAGCCAGTGACTGGACTCACATCAACTAGGGTTAACTAAGTGCAATTTCCCTTGTACTCCTGATGGCACCCAAATGTTTATTGTCCTCAATAATCTCTTGGCCCTCTAATTTCCCATTCTCTTGACATAAAAGAAGCCTGAACTCTGTACTTTCTTAAGATGAATTTGAGGCACTAGTAGGTCTAACATGTTTTGGGTTGACATCTTCTTGATCAGTACATTTACACTATGGAATAGTATGCAGTTATAAAAAAACAAGGATAACAAGGATCTCTTACCCTTTGAGAGAGCATGGAGGGACCTGGAGGGTATTATGCTAAGGGAAATAAGCCAATCAGACAAAAAGAAGTATCACATGATTTTACTCACATGTGGAACCTAATGAACAAAATAAACTGATGAACAAATTAGATCCAGAGACATAGAAGCATGGAACAGACTGAGGAATCTCAGAGGGAAGGTGTGTGTGTGTGTGTGTGTGTGTGTGTGTGCAGGATGGAAGGGGTCAAAAAAAGAGAGGACATCTGTAATACTTTCAACAATAAAGATAAGTTTAAAAAAATCTTTCCTTATTAAAAACATGTGAGGGAAATATAGTCTAGGGATTAGGAAAAATCACTCAGTGGAGCGAATATTTAAGCAGCCACTTGTAAGATCTTCCATGAGTCACATGTTATTAGCTGTAACACTAAGATAACTAGACTTATGATTACACAGGCCTGGTCTTCATTTCTATCAAAACCTAAAGTTAATTGCTATGACATCAGTGTGGTGTCAGTTTAGTTAACTTCTAAGCAGCAAAATTTGTTCAAGGCAAAAACCATGAAGTAGAGAATTTCAGAATGCTGCCATCTTTCTCCTTCTTTTCTCCCCAGCCTGTGTTTGTTCTTCCCTGAGTAA
>NW_005370134.1:200150-215533 GCF_000412655.1 Myotis brandtii
ATCCAGAAAACAAAAAGTTATTTTTTATTTTCTTTTTGTAGTATCATGGAGTATTGGGTTATAAATTAGTTGTTATTAGAAATTTAATGTCTGGATTAGTAGACATATCAACAAAAATATTTGAATACTATTTTAAGGGCCTTTTCAAGTGCCTTCAGAATGGAATAGTGGAAAAAAACTAAACTTTGAAGAGATACAAATGTATTCAAATATTAAATGTCACTTAATTTGGGGATTCATTAATTAGATTAATCTCTTTAATCTTCATTTTTCCCATCAGCAAAATTTAAGTCATATTTTCTTCTTAGGGTTGCTTTGTGAATTGAATAGGTAGTATTTACACCACTTGTGAAACACAATGCAGGGCTCAAAGCATAGTAGGTAGTAAAGAATGGTGATTGTTTGCTGCTGCTGGTGATGATCAATGACAATGAAGAAGAAAATGATAATAATAGAAATTACAAAGACTGGCACTGAAGATATTGAATAAATACTAGTGTATTTTCTTTAGAAAATATTATATTTGTCTTAATGCAAGGTTATAAAGTGTTATGAGTAGGAGGAGGGACCATGCCTGGGGTACAGAAGTGTAGAGAGTAGATTTTAAATTCATACAATGAAATAATATTATGGGGGAGAAATTACTTGGTAATCTTTCAATTTTGTTGGAAATAAATTTTATCCAAGTTGTGGTGTTATGGATAGGGAAGAAAGAAGAAAGAGACTCAGATTTGGTAAATGGGAAAAAAAGATGTAAGTAAAATAGGCAACAATATAAAGAACAGTTGATAAGTTGATTTAACTAATTCTCCTAGACAATGTTTTACTTTTCACCTAGTACCTTTCTAATGAACCAGAAATTTGTCCTGTAGTACCTTAAAATATCAGTAATCACGTGATTATGTAGAACAGAAAATATAGAAATTTATAATGATAATTTGGTAATATATAATTAAACTGTCTTTGAACAATCTTGGTGACATTTAATAATTTTCAAGATATAATTAAACCACTTGACATAAATACTCAATAATACTTTCAAAAGAAGATCTTCATTTTCTCCCATCTTTTAATCTTTATAAGTCTTTGAAGAAATGTTATTCTCTAATGCATTAAGTTATCTGCAAGCCAGGTTTGTTGTACTGTAAAAATAAGCTTCCCTGAGGAAACACTACAGATCCTATGTCTTGATATTGAATAGATTACTTCCCAAAAGGCTGGCAAGAGTGTAAAAGAAATTAATGCCTCCCTTTTAAATAACTTAGGAGGTTTTTTTTCTAATGTACAATGTAGGAAATAAGTCAGATCTTTTTCAGTCTTTGAAAATAAGACAGAAAGGCTACTTTAATTATTTTTATTTTGTTATTTTTAGTAGAATTTTTGTAGATGTGTAGGATTACATTACTGAAACATCTCAAATATCCTGAACTCAAGGGACTTCAGAAGGTGGGAGGTTTTTAAAAGTACCCCTTAGTACTATGTTATACTTGCAATTATAAAAAAAGACATTCTTCACTTTACATTTTAGTAATGTGAGAACTGGTTATATGGCATCTACACCCTTCTTCCCTCATAAACACACATCAATCATCTGTGTACATATGAAACTACACTATATTGGTATAAATATTATACAACTACATTAAGTTATATGTGTGCATGGGTTTGTGTTTTTCCTTCCCATGGCACTCTCTGGAATAATCAATTAAATTGCATTTCTTTCTTTTGATAAGATTATTCAATAGTTCTGTTATAAAAATAATAAATTATTATAAAATAATTTAAGTGGTATCCAAAGGATATTGTTTTAGATTTGAGATAATAAAACTTAATCTTGATGATATTTTAAAAATGTTATTGAATTCCTTCTAAAAAACTTTTGGACCATACTTTGATACTACAGATTGGAAAATAACATCCTTTATTATTAAGATAATTACCAAAAGGACACAAAGTAATTTATGTTTGAAAACCTGAAAAATAGTCTAAGGTCAGTCAAATGTACAGATTTTTTCAAGATGCATTTTCTTGCCTTCCAGTCCCGCCGCAGGGTGACTGTATGGCTGTGAGGGGCCACGTCTTGCCTCCCCTGGCCGACTGGCATGGTTCTGGGCGCGGGGGGCCTCGCCTGTTTCAAGATGCCCAGGGTAAAGGTAGCAGTAATGCTGATGTTGGTGAGCAAACTAAGGCTGGATGATGGTCTGAAAGGGTCCTGGATGTCAGCCACTGTCTCTGACTCTGCTCTGAGAGTGTCTGTGAGGCACAGACTGCTCCTTAAAGAGGTTGCAGAACTTGAAGCTAAGGTACCTTGTGCATGCAAAGTGCATTTTCCTAACCCCAACAAGCTTCATGGCTTTCAGCTAACTATAACCCCAGATGTGGGTTACTACGGGTGGGGGGGGGGGGGCTGGGCAATTTCAGTTTGAAACGGAAGTTCCTGATGCATACAACCTGGTGCCGCCCAAAGTGAGATGCTTGACCAGTATCTGGCACCCCAACATCACAGAGAAGGGCGGGATATGTCTGAGTGTACTGAGAGAGCATGCCACCCAGGGCACTGGCTGGGCTCCCACGAGTTTGGGGATTAAACTCTTTGTTTACTGATCTTCTGAACTTCAATGACCCACTGAATATCAAGGCCGCAGAGCATCCTGAGGGACAAGGAGGACTTCTGGAACAAAGTGGAAGGCTACAATAAGTGGTACCCCAGATGATAGGAGGGGAGCCTGCAGTGAGGACTCTGCTAGAGTGTCCTCTCCAGCTCTCGGGGGTCCTCGCGTCCCGCAGACCCACTGGCTCTGCTGGGTTCTGTGACATGTCCTACGGAGGAACCTCTTCACGACTGCCCATTGTAGACGGAGTTCCACATAAACACAGCAAGAAAATGCGTTTGGGCTCTAAAGAGTTGTCTGCTTACCTTAACATGTTTACTTTGTGAACACAGCTGTACTCTGTAGGCTGAGGAATGCTTTAGAAGTTGCAATGAACTCAGAATCGCAGCTTGCTTCTTACCTTCCCCCAAATCACTTTCCTGCACAGCAATGCCAATGACATGTCTGGGGCTGGCAGGTGGGTGGCCCCAGCCTGCTGCAAACTGTGATTGGACCTGCAGTCTCTTATCTCCTCCCAGAAATGTAGGCCATGCCTCAGTGTCTGAGGCTTCCCAGGATGCAGTCATTCACTGTAGATCTCTTACTGAAATGCGTATTTTATTTAATGTAAGTATATTTTGGAACAGATTTGTAATTTGTACAATTTAATTATTTTTTCCTACTCTCAAAAAAAGATACATTTTCTTCAATAAACATTTGGTATACTTAATACATTTGAAAATTATTTATAAACTAGTGGCCTAGTGCACGAAATTCATGCATGGGGGGAGGGGGTTCCCTCAGCCCCTCACCAGTGCACGAATTTCATGCACTGGGCCTCTAGTTGGGTAATATGATGATAAATAAAAACGTGTCATTAAGGAATTCAAAAGATAGTCTGAGAGCTAGCTGGCATGGCTCAGTGGTTGAGCATGGACCTATGAACCAGTAGGCATGGTTAGATTCCCAGGCAGGGCACATGCCTAGATTGTGGGCTTGATCCCCAGTGTGGGGCATGCAGGAGGCAGCCAATCAATGATTCTCTCTCATCATTGTTTCTATCTCTCTCTCCTTCTCCCTTCCTCTTTGAAATCAGTAAAAATATATATTTTTAAAAATATAGTATGAGAGACTGTCAATCAGCAGACTATTACAATACTAAATTAGGCAATATAAAACATACAATGGAGGAATTTTGGAAGAGACAAATACATCTTCAGTAGAGGTCTGAGAAAGAGCACATTTTTCAAGTGAAGGAGGAATCTAAGATGAGTACTTAATGGCGATATATAAGTTAATAAGGTGAAAGAACAGTGTTGGGAAGAAGAGACAAGGTGATGAGGGAGGTAACATGCTTGCAGATCCAGAGTAAAGAGAAAGGGATCATTGAAAAGACACTAGAATTGGAATTATGTTAAAAGTAAGTGAGTATTGAGATCTTGCTCCCTGGTATCTGCCATCAGTTTAGCTCAAGTAAATTTTGAGAATTTTGTCAAAATTCTCAAAAAAAGTGAATGTTTAAGTAAGTGTAATTTAATATCATCCTTGAAAGTCTGTCTTGAAAATGATGTAGAACCTCTGGAGGATTGCAAGAAGAAAGTAAGGACCAGACTTCTGTCTTGGAAAAGTCACCGGTAATAAACAGTGAGCATTCATATATGTCATGACTGTTAACAGTATTTACTTATTTATTTATTTTAATATATTTATTGATTTTTTACAGAGAGGAAGGAAGAAGGATAGAGAGTAAGAAACATCGATGAGAGAGAAACATCGATCAGCTGCCTCCTGCACATTCCCCACTGGGTATGTGCCCGCAACCAAGGTATATGCCCTTGACTGGAATTGAACCCGGGACCCTTGAGTCCACAGGCTGACGCTCTATCTACTGAGCCAAACCAGCTAGGGCACTGTTAACAGTATTTAGATTCATTGTTGGAAGTACATGTTGCATATTGAATGTTTTTTTTTTAAATATATTTTATTGATTTTTTACAGAGAGGAAGGGAGAGAGATAGAGAGCTAGAAACATTGATGAGAGAGAAACATCGATCAGCTGCCTCCTGCACACCCCCCACTGGGGATGTGCCCGCAACCCAGGCACATGCCCTTGACCGGAACCGAACCCGGGACCCTTCAGTCCGCAGGCCGGCGCTCCATCCACCGAGCCAAACCGGTTTCGGCCATATTGAATGTTTTGGAAAAAAATATATATTACCTTGAATTGTAGTGTTTTCTATACCCTGGTAAAATATAAACTTCCTGAGATGGAGGCCATAATTTGATTCCACACAGGGTATTTTACATAATAAGATATGAAGACCCAGACTCTGAACTGAGAGCTTCAACCTTGTTTGGGGATGTTGGGATGCCTGCCAGATTATGTGGAATGCAGTCTTAATAGGAAATTATCTCCATGTGCATGTTGCTGCTCTTTCCCTTCAACAACACTCAGTTTCACTGACTTCTGTTTTAACCTTTAAAAAAAAACTAGACTAAACAAACATTAATTATAGTCATCTCAGTAAGATAAGAAGATGAATTGAGTTTTCTGCTTCTACAAAACAGTATCTCAGTGGTAAAGTATTTTTCCCCCGGTCTCTTGTAAAGGAGATTATTTTGTAGAAGTCCAATGCTACCAAGAAATTGGTAGTGTTTATTGCTTGTCTCTAATGGAAATTACATTTTATGGGGAATTGAGATTGATTACCCTTATCTTGACAAGTGAAGATTGAGGGCATATACTATGGAATAGTGAACAGTCTCAAAAGCAAAGGGGAAATATTTAACACCTTAGTTACTAGGTTTTTAAGACTAGGATTATAGAGAGGGTTTATTTGATAAAAGCTCTTCTAATTTTATAAATAACCTTATTTAAGACCTATATAGTGAATTATTATACTTTTAGCGATGTGTTTTCCTAAAGCAAAAAAAAAAAAAAAAAGTCCCACTTTATTGATTGAAACAAAATCTGGTTTGGACTCAAAAAAGGAAAGACTCATGGACACAGACAACAGTATAGTGATTGCCAGAGGGGAGGGGGGGAATAGAAGAGAGTAAAGGGGGCATAAATGGTGATGGAAGGAGACCTGTCTTGGGGTGGTAAACACATAATACAATATACAGATGACATATTATAGAATTGTATGCTTGAAACCTGCATAATCTTATTAACCAATGTCACCCAATAAATTCAATTAAAATAAATTAAATAAAAAGGAAAGAATTAGGACAAATATGGGTTGAAATTAAATTGTAGTTATTATGAGAAACTTAACCATATATGTTTCTGACTCAGATATAGGGAAGTACTAAGGAATTTAAAATGATACTTGTCTCTGTAAAATATATTTCTCAACTCTCACCCTTACCCTATGCTCCCAGAAATTAAAAAGAATACATTTTAAATATATAAAATATTATTTTAACCATATAATTTGTATGAAATATAAATTTAGTCATGTCTATAAAACCATCAGTGCACATATTGAACTACATGTGTCCTCTGTATTATGTTCATTGGCTTAATGCTAGTGACTTAAAAAAAAAAAAGGTTAAAAATAATCAAGACTCAGTCATAAGATAAATAACTTCAGGGTATGTAATGTACAGCATGGTGACTATAAATAACAATACTGTATATTTGAAAGTTTATAAGAGAGCATATCTTAAAAGTTCTCATCACAAGAAAAAAAACTGTAATGTACAGCATGGTGACTATAAATAACAATACTGTATATTTGAAAGTTTATAAGAGAGCATATCTTAAAAGTTCTCATCACAAGAAAAAAACTGCATAAGGTGATAGATGTTAACTAAATTTATTGAAGTAATATTAATAATTTCAAAATCCTATATAATAAAAGCTTAATATGCAAACTGTCCCCTCGACTTGGAGTTGGACCACTCACTCCGACATGCGCTGACAACCAGGGGGTGGCGCAGAACATGGCGGGCATCAGTGATGTGGCACTGGCAGCGGGCGGCAGTGGAGGCGCTGGAGGCCCTGATGGGCCCTGATGAGAGCAGGACCACGGTGGGATGGTGGAGCAGGTGAACGGGTGGCGCCAGGCCAAGGCAGGTGCAAACAGGGGCCCGATCACCCTGCTGATCGCCCAGCAGATGATGACCACTGGTGGCAGCGGCATGTGGGGCCGCCACCCGGCTCTCAGGCTCTGAGGGAGCCAGGCAGGGGGCGGCCTTGATTGATCGCCCCACAGGCTGGATGGTGGAGCAGGTGAGGGGATGGCGCCAGGCCACCCCACAGGCCATCCCAAGGGACCACACCTGTGCATGAATTCATGCACTGGGCCTCTAGTAGATACATATATAAAATCATTATGTTGTACTCACTAAGCTAATATATTATTATATATCAATTATATCTCAATTTAAAATAAATAAGACCTGAGCATTCTTATTTCTTAGAAGCCAAATTTTAAAAAATCTATGAGATTATATAAATATATATTTATAGTACAGCTGTTGAATCTCATTATATTGTTTAATTGTTTTAATATCAATACACCTAGGGATTAAGTTCAATACTGAATTTTGGGGAATATGAATTGAGATCATTTTGAATGGACTGGTTATAGATCTTATGATCTAGAGGCACAGGTAAAAGCTCACCTTTCAGAAGATATTTTCATACTGTTACTTGAAATTTAACTATTCAAGAAACATTTCTCGCATTCTAAAAAGTGTTTGCACCTAGACCATAAATATCCTCAGAGGAAGAAACTTATCATTTTATAATCATTAATAACTTTACTGTTATTTGGCTATCAACTTGCATTCCAGCTGAGGAGTAGCATCTAGTGCATGGCACATTATGACAGTAATTTGGAAGCATGAAACATTGACCAAAGAGGGTTGCCCTGGTTAGGCACTATGCATACAAATGTAACAAGGAAGCTTCACCCACCCAGGCTGGATTAAAGCAAGGGTCATGAGGTGGGTCGGGAGAGCTGGAGCAGCATAGAAGAGGACAGTGATTACCTGGGCTTATTTCATGATTTGCCTAAGGCAGGATTTGACCTCAAGTAGCAATAAGTATGTTCCCATCTTTGTTGTACTAGAAGTAATCTATAACAGTCAGTTAATTTGCTTTACCTGCTAAATAAGACTGGTTCCTTACTTATCATTGTAAATACAATACTTGAATGTATAACACATAGGGTCATAGAGAAAACTGAACCTGTGGGAAATCGTTTAGCTTAATAGCATTTTATCTGAAAGATCAATGTACAAATCTCTTTGAATTTAAATTATTGACCATCTTTATGTTATTAAATATTTATACATTGTCTGAAGGGGAAGATTTACTGACTATCTATACAATTCAAACTAAAGATAATTTTATTATACAATATGATATGCATTTGATTCTAAAAACAACTTTGAAAAAGAAGAAAATATATATTTTTACTATTTTACTATACAATGGCAGTTTGAAATTCTCTTTATTTAGAAGTGTATTATTGAATAATATATTACCTAATATAATTTTTTATGTTGAAAAGAAACATAAACTGTATGCTATCCTTCACAGAACTTCAGAGAAAATTTATCACAATGCTATTTTTTAATTGCAGTTTAAAAACAACTTTAAGTTTTAATGTTGATGACATAGTTTTAATAGATCAGCATATTTTGTGGGTATTGTATTTGTACACTGTGGTCGGAAACAGCAAAACTAGATTTTGAAAGCATTACATAGTACTTTTTAAGTTAATTTAGTACAAATGTTATTTTAAATTTCACATTCCATAGAATGTACTCAATAAATATTTATTGAATGACAGTATACATGCATGATTGCTAACTAAAATATTTTCAGATGAAATATCAATACTAAATAAAAGCATTGAAGCACTAAAATTAGCATTATGTGACAGAAAGGCAGTATGTGACTTCACCATGATTGTCAGATTTTATGGGATTAGATATTTAATCCTTTATTTGAGTTACCAGCTCAGAGCCCGATTATTCCTTACTTTCATTTATGAATTTGAATAGTGTAGTACTGACCCTGTAGCTACTGCATATTGGACTTTATTCATCACCACTGCTTATGATTTGAGGCTTTGAGGATTAAGTATATCCCCCTCAGTCTGCCCTTTCCTTTACTTGTGAATGCAACAGCCCCTTTGACCTTCTCTTACTGATCAGGGGACACAGTTGTAAGTTGCAGATTGAGAGCAATCTTTTATTTCTTTGATGTTTCAAAGCGATTGAATAATTTCATGCTGAGCATAAAGTAACTGGAGGTAAAGAATAGTTTAAGATATGTGAACTAAAAGGTGTGAGTGGATCACAAATATTATTTCTCGTTAATAATGTATGTTGTCACCCCTATTTACAGCAATACTATCCTAAGAAATTTTGTCAGCTAAAAGATTCTTGGAATTTTAAATAGAAATCCCAAATAAGACTTGTAAATAAACATTACATGTTATACTATGAATCACTACACATCAATGTTATCTATATGATGGTTAGTCTTTTTTTATGTAGAAATGTACATTAAAATTAAACAAGGAAAGGCAGTGTATAAATGGAATTTGCAGCAAGAGAGAGATTCCAGTTCTGCTTCTTTGGGTTAGTTTGGAAGGTTATTTAATCTTTAAACTTCAGTGTCTTCTGTACCATAATTTCAATCATATCAACCTCACAAGTTGTTAAAAAGGGTGAATATCACAGTATCCATAAAGTACTGCATAGTGCCTGGCACATAGTAGGTGCTCATTGAATGACTACTCTCTCACTCTTCCCTTTTTAAATCTGTACCCAGTGATCCAAACATTTTCAATATTATAAATCTATCTTTAGATGTGTCATTTTACAATGTTTTTCATTCTTTAGTTGGTAGAGAGAGCATTTACACTAAAACTAAAGTGAATATAAATGGCTTTTTGACCATGGTTTCCAAGGACTCTCCAAACAAGGACTGGAACATTTGCCCCATCTGCTGCAATGGATTCAAGAGCTACTATTTTAAGAGGGTTGTGAGATACTGATCTACAAAGCTCAAACTCTACAGTTCTTGCTTCCTTTTATTTTTGCATCCTTTCCTAAAGCTTGGGAACTATATTTATTTACTGCTGCAATCTTCTAAGAAACCTTATCTAAATTCACTCCATGCAGTTGCTTTCTCTGAATAAATTTTACTGAGTAAGTGATCCTTTTCTCTGCATTGCATTAGTAATTATGTTAACACTTTCAAATAAAATATCATATATTTGAACTCTAAAATTTTAGTTTTGCTAATTTTGATAAAGGTTGGAATGGTGTTTATTTCACATATTAAGAAAGAGTTTGTTAAATAAATTAAGAATGTAAGATTATTTTGTGGTGGTGATATTTGAATCAAAAGAAAATATGTTTCAAATACCTTTAAATGTTATAGAATCAGTTTGAAAATGAATGCATGCTAATTAGACACATTATTTGTTCACATATGTAATTTAAACAAATTTATTAGACATTTTACATGTTTAATAGTCTGGAATATAAGTAACTGGAAAAAAACATGGCTGTGTTCTTTACAACAATTTTTTATTTAAACATTTTATTAATATTGAGAATGTGTATTCAAATTGTTTCCTATTGGTCTATTTCTGTGTATTAGTTTCTACTCAACTGGAAATTTTTTGTTTAATTGTACATTTTTTTTCCTTGTAAATATTTTGGTATTTTAAAAAGTGTGCATTATGTACCTTTAAAAAAAATCCTGGAAACTTGTTTAAGTAGAAAACTTGTTTTCCTCCTCTGACATCCCATTTCTGTTCTAGTCTCAAGTTCTCAGTACATAGTCTCAAATATTGCTAAAAATGCAATATAGAAAAGCATTTCCAAATATTTTTACACATTTATTAGCAGTTAAATAAAATAAAAATTATCTCAATGCTTTTTCACATTTTCTAACAATGCTTTTAAGTGGATTGTCCGTATAGACAGTGGTATTATCTTTGGAAAAGTGAAAATGGTTAGAAATTGCTAAAATTTTAAAGGAAAGAGACTTCCTAACCATTTTGTTACCAGACTTTAAATGCCAGGTTCTTGAGTCTCAGTATAATAGAAATGAACACTGAACTGAGTACAAGATTAAACAGATAGAGTTTCTTTCAAGAGCTTGTGCGCCAGGTAGTCAACCAGAAAAGAGAAGTCGAGCTTCCTGAGGGGTCTTGTAAATGACCTATACAGGGGCCTTGGGGTGGGTGTAGGGCTTGGGAATAAGGATGAGGTCAGTTGTTCCACCATGGTCATCTCACTACAGTTGATCCCTGGGTAGTCACAGATGTTTCAATAGTCAGTGGACCTCTCAAAAAGACTGTAAATAGTTGCACAGATATTCTAGTTACCATTTAATTGACAAAACAATTATTTTGCCGAACACGATTTTTAAAAGGATGTTATCATTACTGATATACAGTCTTTCCTTTAAAATGTAGTTAGGTTAATTTCAAATATGAAATTTTACTGAAAGCAAGAAGTTTTAGTAAAGCCTCTAAGATGGAGTTCTTTTGAGCAAGATGGAGTTCAGATGTTACCCTTATACTGTCTCAATTTTAAGTAAATAAGATTGTTTAGTGGTACTTCAAATTATTTCTTATTGTGCTGATAATTTAAATTATGTTAAAATGACAAATATTCACATATTGAGGCTAGATGAATGTTAATTCTTTCATGAGAATTAAAAACTTACCACTTTGCTCTTTTCATTAAATTATACATGTAGAAATAAAATCCAATGTGCCCTCTAAACATAAAGTTTGACCCTTAATTTCAAGGTCAAAATCTTTTTCCCTCTTTCACTCTGCATATACTCTTTCTGTTCTTATGTGTGAACTTTTTTATTATTAATAATTCTTATTTTATTGTCATATGTACTCACTCAATTCCTTAAAAGTAGTCAAGTTTGACTAGATTTTATTCTCTAGTTACAAATTAAGCCATATATTTTTCTTTCTCTTTTAAAAAATATGTTTTTATTAATTTTTAGGGTGATAGGAATGGAGAGGGAGAGAGAGAGAAAGGAACACTACATTGATGTACATCAATCAGTTGCCTTCCTTACTCACCCTGACCGGGGAACGAATCCATAATCTTGGCATGTGCCCTGACCAGGAATCGAACTGTCAACCTTTCTGCGCATGAGATGATACTCAACGAACTGAACCACATCTGCCAGGGCTAAGTCATATTTCTTTTTAGAACTTTGGTAAGCTTTTTTTTTTTAAAGCCCATTCAGTTTATAAAAAGTTATGCCAATGTATTCTCAAAATCTATTTCACATATACATGTATCTTTTGTCCTGTATGCAAACAATTAATTAATTAATTAAGATTTTATTGTTCCTGTTATACAAGTCAGAAAGATAATTTCCTTCATTTGTTTATTGCTAGTTCACAGACTGAGTTGAAAAAAAATAATAGTTTCCAAAATAAGAGGTAGTTTTATAACTAAATATTTATTACTATAATTTTTGGTTGGTTTTTGTTTTCATTTGAATGATTGATGACTTGGTCAAAAACTAAATCTTAAAATTAAAGAAAATAGTCTGCTTCACAGAGTACTAAATATCAAAGTATGCCTTATAATATTATAATTCTGATCTAGTGCAAAAATTAGAATTTTTAATTCTTTATATTCTTACATGCCAGCCAGTCTCACATAATAAACCTCCTCTGAGGTGGGGCAAGTGGGAAATGATTATTCTGTTTTTAAATGTAAATATCAATACTATTTTTGAGTAATATAATTTATTCATTATTTCTCTTCTTTAATCCTCAATTTTGAATATTAGCTGAAATTTTTTACATAGTACTTATAAACAATTCATGTCTAGGATAATATAATACTCATTTTAAGTCTGAACTTTGATTATATTCTGCTTATAAATGTATCTATAAGAAAGAAAAAATGTTTGTTTATCTTTCTACCTAGCTTGCTCTATCTATCTATCTATCTATCTATCATCTATCTATCTACCTACCTATCATCTATCTATCAATTTATCTATCTATCATCTATCACCTACTTATAGTTGTTAGTGGGCCAGAAGTGACATAACCTTCATCTATATTTCATTTCTGAATTGCAGACAAAATTATCCACCCAATTACCTATATTAGGTTCAGACACCCTCAGAAACATTATTATTTTTTCTATCTCCTCTAATACCTACATAAAGCCCAAGAATGAACCCTCTTACCTTAGAAATACCCTCTTCATTTTATACCTTCCAACATAACTTGGTTCAGGACAGCATACACACTTATTACAGCTATCATAGATGTCTTCCTCATGTGATGCTTCTCATCTCCACATCAGTTTCCAATTTTTCATCATAAACCCAATTTCTTAGTTCTTTTTCTTCTTCAAAAAAAAGCATATGCTCGAATATCAGATAATGTTTGCATACAGAATAATATCTAGACTTCTAAGCGTGCCATGCAAAAATAATTACCTTCTGGTTTCTAAGTATTTGGTCTAAATCCATCTGTCCTTCATCTTTTCCAAGTATATGTTTTTTGGTCCAGTCAAATTGATCCCATAGTTCACTGGAAGTAACATTATGTTTAATTATATTCATATATATATATATAATTTTATAACATGTATAATTTCATGTTCTTGCCTCTAACTGGATTGTTTTTTCAACTTCCTTTTCCTAAAATGTTCAACTAAGATTATAAATGTACACCTCATATCCTACCAGGTTCTATTAAAAACTCACAAGCCCTCTCACTCAATATGTGCTAAGTAATAATTACTCTGGATTCCCAAAGTACTTTATACTTCTATTATAACAATTCTAACATATTTATCAAGTTATATGAATTTCCTTGACTTAACTGAGGTCTTAATTCATCATTTGCACCTTGAGAATCTTTTGTCACAAATGACATAACAGAAAAACTTACCTTTTAAATAGAATCAAAATAAAAACTCCATTAAATAATCACTTAAATTAAAAGGGTATTTCTTATATCCCTAAGCTACTCATTTTTGGAGTTTGTAAGAAAGTAAGGTTTGTATAATTGTTTGTCTTTTGAATATCAAAGAAACAAACTAATGTTTCTTATTGAAATGTTAAAAATTTATAACCATTTAGGAGATAAATATTTTATAATTCTGTCACCCACACTTAATAGTTACTATATTTTATTTAGTTGTTTTTCTCTTTATCATTATTTGAAATTATACTCAATACAATTTTAATCGTTTTAAGATGCTAAGGATAATATTATAAAATACACTAAGTGACCAACCTCTGTCAGGGCCAGCCTGACAAGGTTCAGCCAGGCTGAGGCAGGGAGGTGGGAATTGAGAAAAGAAAGAAAGACAGGAAAGCGGGGTCGGGAGGACTCCAGTTCTCTCGATGAACTGAAGCAAGTTTATTAGCCACACAATCTTATTTATACACAACACACTGAATAGGAGGTCTGTCAAGAGGAATGTATTCTTTGTTCCTCTTAATCTCTAAGGGAGAGACACAGCAGAAGGACAAGTTCTCAGTACAGCATATCTCAGTAAATAGTTACAGACTTCTTGGTAAGCCATGAAAGGCTGTTCTCATTCTGCAAATGTTGCTCTTATTCTACTGATAATCGCCATCCAAACAAGTCTGGGAAAACTGTGTGGGTAAGGGTCCCAGCCTTGCTAGCCCCTTCAGGTGCAATGACCTTGCCAGCTTAAATCTGGCCCCCAACAAACCTCATTAAATATGAATATATGACAAACTCTATTATTTGATCACTAATGTCATCACTAGTTTTTCTGAAAAAACAACTAGACTGCATTAGGTGTATACAAATGAAATGAAAGATTCTTATTCCTAATAGGATATAATTGTCCTTTAAGTTTTTAATAATATAAATAAAATAGCAATGCAATTTTTTTCTCTTTTTTATTTTTGTATTTATTTATTGTCTAAAGTTTTACATATGTCTCCTTTTTCCCCAGTTGACACCCTGCCCCCAGCCATTGCCACTCCGGGAAAGCCCTCAATGCCCTAGTGTCTGTGTCCATTGGTTATGCTAATATGCATGCATACAAGTCCTTTGGTTGCTCTCTAACCCCCCACCTCCCCTGCCATTTGTCTCTGGATCTATTCTTGTTCATCAAATTATGTTGATCATTATATCCCACATACAAGTGAGAACATGTGATATTTATCTTTCTCTGACTTGGCTTATTTCACTTAGCATAATGCTCTCTAGTTCCATCCATGCTGTTGCAAATAGTAAAAGTTCTTTCTTTTTTATAGTGGCGTAGTATTCCATTGTGTAGATGTACCACCATTGTTTTTTAATCCACTCATTTGCTCATGGGCACTTAGGTTGTTTCCAAATGGTAGCTATTGTAAATTGTGCTGCTATGAACATAGGGGGTGCATATATCCTGTCTGATTGGTGTTTTTGGTTTCTTGGGATATATTCCTAGAAGTGGGATTCCTGGGTCAAATGGGAGTTCCATTTTTAACTTTTGAGGAAACTCCATACTGACTTCCACTGTGACTGCACCAGTCTGCATTCCCACCAGCAGTGCACGAGGGTTCTTTTTTCTCCACATCCTCGCCAGCATTTGTCATCTGTTCATTTGTTGATGATAGCCATTCTGACAGGTGTGAGATGGTACCTCATTGTTGTTTTGATTTGCATCTCTCGAATGATTAGTGACTTTGAGCATGTTTTCATATGTCTCTTGGCCTTCTGTATATCCTCTTTTGAAAAGTGTCTATTTAGGTCCTTTGCCCATTTTTTGATTGGATTGTTTATCTTC
>NW_005370134.1:216812-225725 GCF_000412655.1 Myotis brandtii
ATCTGTCCAATTTTCCCAACACCATTTATTGAAGAGACTGTCTCTATTGCCCTAGGAGCTGTAGCAGTAAAGATATTGCTATGACATATGTCTGCTATTTTGCTGCCAATGGACTCTTGAAGGATTTTTATGGTTTCCATCTTACATTTAAGTCCTTTATCCATTTTGAGTTTGTTTTTGTGTATGGTGTAAGTTGGTGATCTAGTTTCATTTTTTTGCATGTATCTGACCAAATTTCCCAGCACCATTTATTGTAGAGACTGTCTTGACTCCATTGTATGCTCTTGTCTCCTTTGTCAAATATTAATTGAGCATAATGGCTTGGGTCAATTTCTGGGTTCTCTGTTCTGTTCCATTGGTCAATATGTCTGTTCTTGTGCCAGTACCAGGAAGTTTTGAGAACTGTGGCTTGGTGATATAGCTTGATATCTGGTATTGTGATCCCTACAACTTTTTTCTTCTTTCTCAGGATTGCTGGGGCTATTCTGGGTCTTTTTTATTCCAGATGGATTTTTGGAGACTTTATTCTAGATGCTTGAAATATGCTGTTGGTATTTTAATGGGGATTGCATTGAATCTATAGATTGCTTTGGGTAGTATGAACATTTTAATGATGTTGATTCTACCAATCCATGAACATGGTATGTTTTTTCATTTGTTTATGTCTTCCTCTATCTCTTTTTTCAATGTCCTGTAGTTTTCTGAGTACAGGTTTTTTACTTCCTTAGTTAAGTTTATTCCTAGGTATCTTAATTTTTTTGGTGCGATAGTAAAAAGAATTTTTTTTTTGTTTTTGTTTTTGTTTTTTAGTTTCTCTTTCTGTGAGTTCATTCTTGGTGTATAAAAAGGCCATAGATTTCTGGGTGTTAACTTTGTGTCCTGCTACCATGCGGAATTAATTTATTAGGTCTAGTTGTTTTTTGATGGGGTCTTTGGGGTTGTCTATGTATAGTATCAAGTCATCTGCGAATAAGGACAGTTTTAGTTCTTTTCCAATTTGGATGCCTTTTATTTCTTCTTCTTGTCTGATCGCTATGCTAGTGCTTCCAGTACTATATCGGACAGGAGTGATGAAGGTGGGAATCCCTATCTTATTCCCGTTCATATGGGAAATGAGTTTAGTTTTTGCCCATTGAGTATGATGTTGGTTGTAGGTTTGTCATATGAGGCTTTTATTATGTTAAGGTATGATCCCTCTATTCCCACTTTGCTAAGAGTATTTATCAAGAAAGGGTGTTGGATTTTGTCAAATGTTTTTTCTGCATCGATTGATATGATTATGTGATTTTTGTCTCTCAATTTATTTATGTGATGTATCACATTTATTGATTTGTGGAAACTGTACCATACTGTATCCCCTGAATAAATCCCACTTGGTCATGGTGTATGATCTTTCTAAAGTAATACTAAATCCGATTTGCTAGAATTTTGTTGAGGATTTTAGCATCTATGTTCATCAAGGATATTGGCGTGTAGTACTCTTTTTTTTGTGGTGTCTTTATCTGGTTTTGGTATTAGGGTAATGCTGTCTTCATAGAAAGAGCTTGGAAGTTTGCCTTTCTCTTGAATTTTTTGGAGTAGTCTGAGTAGTATAGGTTTCAATTCTTCTTTGAATGCTTGGTAGAACTCCCTTGTAAAATCGTCCAGACCAGGGCTTTTGTTTGCTGGAAGATTTTTGATGACTGCTTCAATTTCTTCAATAGTTATCAGCCTATTCAGTTTTTTTTTATTCTTCCTATTCTTCCTGATTGAGTTTTGGTAGCTTGTATTTTTCTGAGAATATGTCCATTTCATCTAGGTTGTCCATTTTGTTGGAATAGTGTTGTTCTTAGTATTTTTTTTATAATTCTTTGTATTTCTGTGGGATCAGTTGTTACTTCACCTCTTTCATTTCTGATTTTGCTTATTTGGGTCTTCTCTCTTTGCTTCTTGGTTAGCCTGGCTAGAGATTCATCAATTTTGTTTATCCTTTCAAAGAACCAGCTCTTGGTTTTGTTGATCTTTTGTATTGTTCTTTTTTTTTGTCTCTGTGTCATTTATTTCCCCTCTGATCTTTGTTCTTTCCTTCCTTCTACTTACGATCAGCTTTTCTTGTTGCTCTCTTTCTAACTCTTTGAGTTCTGGGGTTAGGTAATTTATTACCATTGTTTCTTGTTTTTTGAGGTAGGCCTATAGAGCTATGAACTTCCCTCTCAAGACTGCTTTACTGTGCCCCATAGATTTTGGATTGTTGTTTTTTCATTGTCATTTGTTGCTAAGATGCTTTTTATTTCTTCTTTGATCTCTTTGGTAAACCAATAATTGTTTATTAGCATGCTATTTAGCCTCCAGGTGTTTGATTTTTTTCCATTGTTTTTATTGTAGTTGATTTTTACTTTTATGCCATTGTGATCTGATAAGATGCTTGATATGATTTCTATCTTCTTGAATTTGGAGAGACTTTGCCTGTGTCCCAATATGTGGTCTATTTTTAAAGGCACTAATACAACACAAAAAGGCACAACGCACAAGGTACTGAACACAAATGTATTCACGATACTAATAACCCCAAATAAAGGTGATCACCAGAGAAAAGAGAACTAGGGGATAATAAAGAAAGAAGAACAGAAAAAGAAAAAAAGAGAGAAAAAAAAGGAGTGCAAAAGTGAAATTGAAAAAAGGAAAAAAAGTAAGAGAGAAAAGAAAGAGAATGAAATAGAAGAGGGGGAAAAACTACTTATATGGGGAGAAAACTCCAATAGAACAGCCACTAATCCCAACAAATGCCAGCAACAAATACCTAGAGATGAATGCAAACTATAAATAACAACTAATATTAAGCAAGGTGAGGGAAAACAGAAGCAAAAAATAACCAAAAACAAAACAAAAAAACAGAAAGAAAAAGCAAAACAATCTCACAAACAAGCATAAAGAAAACAATATAATCAACAATCAAGCAAATAACAACAAAAAGACAGAGAGAAAAAAAATTGGATAGTGAAGAAAGGGAAGAGAGAGGTCTGTGTGGAGTTAGAGCAGGAGATTGGAAATTAGATATATAAGTAGGGTGAAATGTTAACAGGGGGTAAAAAGAAGGAATAGGGAAAATCTAAAGCAGGAATAGGGTAAGAGAAACAGGACAACAAAAGGGGAAAAGTGAGGAAGAGAGTGTTGTCATAAAGGTAACTTTGAGATAGAGTAAAATGATGCTAAAGGAAAGATGAAAATAGAATGTAGAACACTAATCCCAAAATAAAATAAAGATAAAATAAAATGACACTTTTTTTAAAAAAAGGTAAAATAGTAGTAGTTATAATACTGATTAAAAATAAAAAATGTAATAATTAAAAAGGTAAAATCAAGTTAGTAACAAAAAAATTAGTTTCTTAAGTAAAAGATGAAAAAAATAAAATAAAAATGTGCAGTAGTGAAGGTCATTCACTTCCTCTACTCTTCTGTTTGGCACATCTGTTTCTTAGTCAGGACAGTATTGAAGTTCCCTGCGTTCCACTGCTCCTCAGTGTTGTAGGCCGAGAGATGCAAATCAAAATGACAATGAGGTACCATCATGCACCTGTCAGAATGGCTATCATCAACAAATGAACAAATGACAAATGCTGGCGAGGATGGGGAGAAAAAGGAACCCTCGTTCACTGCTGGTGGGAATGCAAACTGGTGCAGCCACTGTGGAAGACAGTATGGAGTTTCCTCAAAAAACTAAAAATGGAACTCTCATTTGACTCACTGATCCCACTTCTAAGAATATATCCCAAGAAACCAGAAACACCAATCAGAAAGGATATATGTATCCCTATGTTCATAGCAGCACAATTTACCATAGCTAAGATTTGGAAACAGCCTAAGTGCCCATCAGCGGATGAATGGATTAAAAAACTTTGGCACATCTACACAATGGAATACTATGCTGCTGTAAAAAGGAAGGAACTCCTACCATTTGCAACAGCATGGATAGAGTTGGAGAGCATTATGCTGTTGTGTAAAGCTCATCTGTTCGCGTGTTAGTTAGCTGAGATCTGTGCTGCTTCATAAGGCTCGGCTGTTTGCACAGGTGAGCATGGTCCTGGTGCCTGGGGCTATTATATGTATGTTGCATCATTTCATATTTTTTCAAAGCTCCCTCAGGCTCTTCTCCTGTCTTTGATTTTTTTCTCCAATTGCATTTCAGAGTGTGTGTGTTTTGCTTCCCTGTCTTCTAATATGCTAAATCAGTCCTCTGATTCTCCTAGTCTACTGTTGAAAGTTTTCATTTTTTTATTGTATGTATCTCACTCTTTATTTCCTCCTGATTCTTACAGAGGTTGTTGATCTTCTCATCCATCCAGTTTACTAACTGTATGACCCTTATTCTGAATTCTTTTTCTGGCATATTGTGTGTCTCTGTTTCATTTAGTTCCTTTTCTGGTGATTCTCCTTTTCTTTCCTTTGAGGGTTGTTCTTCTGTCTCTCCATTTTTGCTCTCACCAAAGGATCTATGTGTCAAGTCACAGGGGGCTTAGTGGAGGGTTGCATCGTTGTAGACGGTGTCTGCTCCTTGGGTGGTCGCTGGCAGTGGCTGCTCATAAGGAAGCTGCTCCTTGCATGGTCACAGGGTGGCTGCTCCTCACACCATTGTGGGTGGCAGCTGCTCCTTGGGAGGTCATGGGTCAGCTGCTCCTTTTGTGGTTGCGGGCGGTGGTTGCTCCTCCAGTGGTTGTGGATGGCGGCTGCTCGCAGGGCTTCTAGAGTGGTCATGGTGCCTGGGGCTGGTATGTAAGGTTCAAGTGTTCTTGCAAGGTTGCCAAGCCATGGCTGCCACGTAAGGCTTGGCTATTTATATGCATGGTAGCCAAGCCTGGGGCTGCTGTGTAAGACTCAGCTGTTCACGCGTGCAGTTGCAAAGCCTAGGGCTGTTGTGTAAAGCTCAGCTGTTCACGTGCTAGTTAGCTGAGATCTGTGCTGCTTCATAAGGCTCGGTTGTTTGCACAGGTGAGCATGGTCCTGGTGCCCGGGGCTAAGGTGTCTGGCTGGGTGGAAGGAAGTCCTGTCTGGAACTCACAGGAACCCTCAGCTGGTTAGGGGGGGGGGTGGAGTCCTGGTGTCCATGGGTCAGCAGCTGAGGCAGCAGGACCCTGGCTAGAGTGGCTGTAGAATCCCCGGTGGTGTCTGAGAGCACCCTAGGTGGATGTGAGGCTGGGCTCCCAGTCATAGCTGCTCTCCCCTTCAAGATAGCACAGACTCTGCAGCAGAGCTGGCACTCCAGGAGAGATTACAGCAGTAGCAAGACTGCCTTGCTGTGTGAGCCTGGTCTGCCCACCCCTGAAGGTCCTGCGAGATCTAGCTGTCCCTCACTTACACACACACACACACACACACACACACCCTACTGGTCCACACACTCCCCTTTCACTCTCTCACTCACTCACACTCTCTACCTCACTGCCATCCTGCCAACTGCCATCTTGCAATCCTCCCTAATCTAGATTTTGGTCACTGGTGGCTACCTGACTTTTAACAAGATGTTTGGCTTCCTTTACCCCATACTTATCCATGCACTCGGTGCAATGACTGATGCCTCCATGGTTGGAGTACCTGGAGAGGGGGAAGGGGATATTCTCACCTAACTAAAACTACATTTAGGTAGCTCAGGCTCTTTGCACATGACAGATATGTGAATATTATTTTAATTTAAAGAAGAAAATGGAGGCACAGAGAAGTTAAACAACCTTACTCAAATTTACAGACATAACATATGGGAGACCTAGAATTCAACATTAGATGTATGATTCCAGATCCCCAATTCTTAACCATCCATATTACTTCCTTCTAAAGATTTCCAAATGCCTATATTTCTCAAAATATTTCAGGTTGCTTAGAAAATAATATTGCAGTGGAGTTATTTTCTGTGTAACAGATGAACTGGAAGTTAAGTAAAAGATAAAGTGTATGAGAAAGTATTAATATACTTTCTTTTTTAGTTCAAAGAAAAATAGAGCCCCTTCTAACTGAATTAAATATCTTAGTAGATGAGAATAATTTATGCTCCACAATTTGCACTCTTTTAAACAAATTTTCCTTGGAGGCTGAAGCTGTTAGAGGGAAGAGCTTCCCAGAGAGAACACGAGAAATGACTGCTTTCAGCACCGCAGCCCCACTACTGAGTGAGTTTAAGGCATGTGGGCAGATGTATACTCATCTCAATAGCAACATATTGCACCCACCCTTTTTCAAATTATAGAACTTTGTTTGGATAATGATATAAAGTAATTTCAAAATCCCCATTATAGGAAGTTAAACTTTTAAGTCAATGTGCTTTATCCTTTAGAAGGATTCAGTGGTTGAAAGTTCTTTTCTCTTGTCACAGGGATAAAACATGTGATGTAACATGAGCCGCTCTTGCTCTCATTACACACAATTTGAAATTAAGGTCATATCATGTCATATACTACACACAGCAATTGCTTAATGTTGTGCTCCAGTGATACACTAAGTACCATATCATTCATCCTAGATGACTCTCTTGAAAATTGCTTCTAAAAGTTTGTGCCAAAAATGCTCATGAGGTGAGCAATTTACTATCCTTTAGCTATTAAGATACTTACAAGTGTCACTTCAAGAAATTGGACACCGTACCCTGTAAAGCAGGTTGTTCTAAAGCTTGGCTTCAAACATTACTACCTATCATCCATTAACTTGTGACTGTTATGTTTAGTTAGTTGTTAAATCTAATACTATAATAACATTCAGGTGTCAGGAAAAGAGAAATACTGAAATCTCATACAGTTTTTTGTATCTGAACAAACTGAAGGTATTCATATCTGTGCCATTTGCCTTATATATTGTATTTATTTTATTTAGCTATTGAGTGAGTCAAGTTATTTCAGGGCACCTGCAGGTTTGCTCTATATTTTTAATCATGATTACTTTCACTGGTATTAGTAGGCACTATATTGGCATCACATACAGATAATATCAAGTATTGAGAACTGAGAATTTATTTCATACTTTCCCAGCAATATCAACTGTTGTTTATTGAATTTTATGACATAAACTCCTTTAATCTAAGGTGAGCCAAATCTGTTTATTTTTTACCAATTTAAATGGCAAAAATATGCTTATAACAAGTAAAGTATAGATAGCAGTAGCAACAATTAAAAGGTTGGATAACAACTCAAATGCATACTCAAATTTCAAAGCTCAACTTAATGTCCCTTTCCAGCATGAAGCTATTCCAGACTTTTAATTGTTGCTAGTGGTATGTATACTTTACTTGTTTTTCATCCTATAGTGACTCCTGCCAGTTTCAAAATCACAATACTTATCCCCTTATCTGACAGGTAATCAAGTGCAGCCACTTTACATCTTTTGAAGTATGATATTGCCATTTAACATGTGTTGATATTTCATATTTTAAATCCCACAGTAATGAGCATAACAAATTTTTAGTTTAAAATTCTGCTACTGAATGAGTAACTTAGTCTCTCTCACTGAAGATTTATCCTCTTTTTAAAGTAAGCTATAATTTACCTTTAATAAAATGCATGAATATTGTGTTCAGTTCAATACTTTTGGAAATTTTATACACTTCTGAAATAATCACTCAAACTTTCCCATCACCCATGGCTGCTCCCTTATTCCTCTTTCTTGCCAATTCTTACCAGCATCCCCCTATCTGGGCCAACCATTCTATGATTTCTATTATGATAGATTTATTTTGCTTGACTTTGACTTCACATAATTGGATTCACTTAGAGTGAAAATTTATGCTTGTCTTCTTTGGTTTAATGTAATATCCTTAAGATTCATCCATGTTGCTGTATGTGTCTCTAATTCATTTGTTGTTCCACTGTTGTGAATAAAACACTTTTTTTCATTTCCTGTTTGTTGACATTTGGATTGTTTTAAAATGTTGGCCATTATGAATCTATGTTTTAACTTGTCTTGAGCAAAGTTAGTATATGCAAGAGGTCTTGAGTAAATCTTCTATGTTTGTATTTAGAACTACAGAAAAGATTGTATATTGTCTTTGTAACCTTACTAAATAAGCTTATTATGGTAGATTTCTTGGTAGATTCCTTAGACTTTTCTAAGTAGACAATCATTCCATCTGTGAATAGATTTGTAAATGTTTTCTTACAAATCTTTATGTAATTTATTTTAGTTCTTTCATTACTGCTTTGGTTAGTACCTTTAGTGGCATTTTTATTGAATTAGTGAGAGAAAACATCCTTAAATTATTGTAATATTGCACTATTAAGCATGATATTAGCTGTAGTAGGATGTGCTTTTTGTAATAATTTTTGATTAAGGAAGTTTTCTTTCTAGTTTGTTTAGTTTTTATCATGGAAAGGTAATAAAGCTCACTTGATTTTAATTCATTGTTTCTCTTTCTCTCCCTTTCCTCTCTATCTCTTAATTGCACATTTCTCTTTCTTCATTCTGTACTATCAGGGTTAGGCAGGATTTCAGAACATCCTTCTATAGTTTCTGAAACTATTACATTTTATAACTTGATGAATGCAGATAAAAGGGTTGCTAGATGGAGTTTATAATATTTAAAGCTTATCCTACCCAATTATTTTTGGGTAGGATAAGCTTTATCCTATGTTCAGGCACTTTATTTAGAAGTTAGATATCTAACTTCAAAAGATATATGAGCTCACTTTCTAAAAAATTAGAGTCAATTACATCTATTTTATTTATTATTTACTCATACATTTATCCATCAAGTTGAGTCTTTATAATATGAAAGTTCAGGTAGAGATATACACTGAGTGGCCAGATTATTATGACAACCTGATGTTTGTAGCAAATTAGCTATAATTTCACGCTGAGGTTGCTAGAGGGCCAGACCATTATAAATAGGGAAGCAGGTTGTTTACCATGACAGTAGAAGTGATTTTTTTCTGAACATATGGGTAAACAATGTGATTGAAC
>NW_005370134.1:227042-266184 GCF_000412655.1 Myotis brandtii
ATTATAATATGTGACTATCTGAACAATATGTAATATATAACAATAATGCAAGGAAGAAATGATACATGTATAAAACATTATTTAAGGTCAAAGCAGAGATTATTTGATCCATTTGGAAGAATTTACCAGAATAACCTTCCAAAATAATAGAAAATTTAAGTGTGTTTACTGAAATATAAGATTTTATTTGGCATGTGTAAAACATTTACAAAATACAACATTATTTGTTATTACTTAAGGTTGTGAAAAAAGGAACTTTTGTAGGGTAACATTAAATAGAAATATACTCATAAGCATTGAATCTGGACAGAATGATATCAATTATAGAATCCTAAGTGCTTCTTTCTTCAAGAAGGGGAAGGGCTAGTTAGAAGTATTGAAAGACTATGGCAAGAAACATCCACATAAAGACAATTTCCATCGGTATCTCAGACTTCTGCATGTCTTGCTAGCAGGGTCTTGATGGCCTTTCTTCTGGCCTGTTTTTTCAAGGATATCTGTAATGCCTACATTTGGAGCAAACACTAATACGTTTATTGTCCAGTGCAATAAAGATATCTTTCTCTAGGATATAGGCCAAGCAGGCTTACAGTCCAGTATAAAAGATTTGTGTTTCCTAAGCTTGAAGTTATTCAGCAGTGATTTAAACCTACTGTGTGTATAACATTCCCTTGGCTCCCTCCACAATGGGCCCCGAGACTTGGGGTTGAAGGGAATAAACACAGCATGAAGCTTTTTGTGTCATGTGTAATAAGGTCCTTTGTCTCCGATCCAGGAGTTCGGCGGCATCTTCAGCATTCACAAACTGTAGCACATTACTTGTAAGCTGGGAGGTAGAGTAACATCTCAGACACTTTACAAGGCAAGAATTAGAAAAGAGATTGAATAAGTTGAAGGATGGCAAGAATATTGAATTGATTTAAGTAGGAGAGACTTTACTTGCATTGAATTAGTGGGGCTACGTAGGCTGTCTAAGATTTCAAGATGCTGAGGAGTGGAAAACTGGTAGAATTGAGTTTAAGCACTACCTCCAATTCCTTATCATGTGAGAGTTCTAAATGGGTTTAATACAAGGTTATGTAAAGGACTCTGCACATCCTTCAAAACCTGGTGTTGATGTTTGGTGGAGAAATTAGAAGCTTTCCTGTACCATTTTCTTACCTTCTACTAAGAATGGGCATATTTCTGTGTTAGTTTAAGGAGGAAAGTGGGCATTCTGATCTTGTTATATTAAACTACCAATCATACTGACTGTGCCTAAAACGAATGGGGCAATGGAACTAAGTCAAAATTCCTCTACCATGGAATATAAATTGTCTAACATTTAGAAATATGGATTTTAACCAAAATTATATTTCATTATAACACAAGTTCTACAGATGACTTCCCACTGAAAATATTCTGATAAGTTGGCTGATGGGTTTGATAGGTAGTTAAATAGCTGTAGAAATTGAAGGCAGGCAACTGAGCAAAAGAGGGAAGCTGATAAGATGGCCTAAGCAGTCTTAAATCTGACAGCAACCTCTTCACCCAAATTTCAAGTAATATGACAATTGATACAATCCTTTCTGGATAGTGGTAACTAGTATAATTGTGGAGAGTACACACCAGTGCCGAGAAGATGGATTTGAAATTTTATTAAGCAAAGTCAAATGTAACAAGAAAGGAATGTTTTGGACACTGAGAAACACAAGGGTGATCTAAAATTTGAATGAACTTGACTTTGAAGTGGTAATGGGTTGGAATTCAAGACTTCATTAGCCCTTGTGTCAGACTGACTTATAATTTATTAGTTCTTCTATTGATATAAGTAAGTTTATTTAAAAAGTAAGCTAAATCTACCTAAACATCAAAAGATGTAGAAAAAAACTAGGACAGGAAACCAACTAGAACCCTTTTAAGATAGAAGAAATAGCCTTAGAAAGCAGATCAGTCTGAAAAAGCCAGTAAGGATTTGAAATTTAAAGCCTTATCATTGAGGTACATAGGGAAATTTTTATATCATTGGGGAAATTTTTCTCTAAGTGTTGGAAAAGAATAAAAGTCTATGTATGAGAGTATAAGGAATAGAAAATGATATTTTCTGCCCTTCCCCCCCCCCATCCCTGGTGAATATTGAGACCACACACAACTGTTCTTATTCAGTGATTTTATAGAAAACATTTTTTGATTCAGATAACCTAAGTGGTGTTATACTTATACTTGTACTAGAGGCTATCCCCTCCCTCTGCCCACTGGCATGTGCCTTGGCTGGCCTGGTGCTGCCTGCTTGCCAGCCTTGCCCCCTGCCGACTGGTCATTCCACAGTTTGGTCGATTTGCATATTATGCTTATATTTTATAGGATACTTATGATGACCCTGAAATATACAGTGAAATTTATGATGTAGTCAGAAATAATGGTTACATATGTTATACTTATACTTGTGTACTTATGATGACCCTGTGGTCGGCCTCAGAGAAACAACTGGAACTATTTTCAGTTTTGATTTTGCTTCTTCACCTATTGCCTGGGGAGTATTGTTTAGCCCTGCTTCTCTTTTATGTGTTTTTGTATGAAATAGAAGCTGGGAAGACAAGAGAGGTGGATCTGGTTTGTTGCAGCTGACATGTATCTGAGTTTAGACAGCATTCACTTCATTGATTCCTAGCAATCAGGTTGAGGAAGGAAGGAAAAGCAAAAAGAAGCTCCTGGGTGGGAGTAACTGCCCCAACTCCTCCGATTGGAGGGGCTTTAGTGTGTGTTAGAGCAGTAGTACACTATAGAGCTAAAGACAAGGTCGAAGATCCTCATTGGTTGTACCACCAGGAATGTGGCACAGTAACAACAAAGACTAGAATTCCCAGGTACTGTGTTATGAACAGCAGGTAGAGATAAATCTTCCTTCTGATTTTGAGAATCCCAGGAAGGCATGCACTAAATACTCATTAAAATGCTAAACAATTTGTTAAGTGTTGTCAGAGAACATTTTGTGGAGTAATAAATGTGGCGCATTGCAGCTGTCTTCTACCAAGAGTAGATGCCTAACAGCATCAGAATGTCTATTCACTATATATTTTATATGATTTGAACTGAAATTCAAATGATAGTATGTTTCAATTTTTCCTGAAGTATTGATTGTCAACAAGAAAGGTACTATATCCTAAAGAGTTTTGGAAATTTGTAGGGACTATTTTTTGTTCTTGTTGCTTGTTACAATGACTGAAGGGAGAAGTGCCAGGTACTAAAGGCTTTCAATGGCCAAGTCCAAGTGTGTTGTACATTCTGAAATTTAATTCTTACTTGATACAGCACATGCTTTGTAGTTAAAGTATATTTTTCAGAGTTTTAAATATGCAATATAATTTTTAGTGTGGGATACTATGATATAAGTTTAAAAATTATATATTTTGCTTGTTATTTTTTAGTACTACTAAGAATTAGTGTTCATTTAAATAAATTGTAACTTTGATATCAACAATAATCATGGTACTGGAGTACACAATACAACATTCCTGTGCCTATGCATTTGTAGCTGGCTGGGTTCATGATGACTGTGAATGTCTGTGTGTGAGTGTGTGTGTGAGTGTGTGTGTGTGCATGTGTGTAGACATCATTCATTAGATCTTCTAGTATAGTCACACTTAAGCATTTATAATTAAAACTATTTTGTTATAAATTACATTATTTTATTTTTTCTCCTTTACATTAAAGTTGTTATATTTTAAAATATGTGTGCAATTAAGTGAAGTGTCACAATATATTTGTTATTAAAAAGAGGGCTTTTGTTCTGAGATGCTTGAGAACTATTTACCTAGACTATGCATGTGTCTGGCAGAGCAATGTGATCAACTTTGCTACCATCCTTAATGCTCTCCCCTGTCATTGTGCCACCCACAAAACAAAGCATTTTGCTAAGTACCAGGCTTGCACTTTTAAGCCCCCTCTAGAAGCTGTGTAAAGGACACTGACTTAGTAGGATGCTGTGTTAACTCAGGCCATGCTGGTGATGAGCAGGATGTGTCTGTTTTTCTGAAGCATGAATATTGTCCCTTTCCTCAATGATTTTTCTATATTCTTTTCTTTGAACTTTTCAATTATGTTTCTAGGTATTTTTATGAATATTGATAACCAACTAAATGTGTTTGTCTTTCGTTGACAATTCACAATTAATTAGAAATTGATAAAATTGATATAAAGGCTCACATAAGTTAGAAATTAAATGAAGCAGGCTCTAGAAGGGATACAGTAATTTCTGATCATCATGTTTATTATTACATGAATTCCTTCAGTGTTTCTGTAGGAAGTTGTTTTTATTCCTGACTGATTCAGTAATATATTACGCCATGCAATAGGTTCTGTAGGACCATAGTTATGTTGGTCACTTTTCATCATTTTTAATGGAGGGCCGTAGAAAAATGCTTTTAGATACATACTCTAAAGATAGGCTAGATCCGATAGCTTCCTTTTCATCTTTCTCTTTTTCTTTACTTCTCTTGGTCTCTTCATTTTTGGTAATTGGAAAGTCAGCTTATTTAAAGCAATTGTGTTAATGCAACAGTGGTTTTGAAACACTGTATTAAGAGACTATTTTAAAGGAGCCACTCAAGAAATCATTAGCAGCTTATATAAAAAGAAAAATAGCAGATAAGGAACAGTTTTATGGCTGAGATCTGACATTCACAATTGAGAAAAAAGGGGGGAGAAGTCTTTCTTCATTAGCAGCATGACCAAACCACTTAGGGATTTCACTCCCTCACATCCATTATTCCATCTATTGTCCTAATTTAATTTTCCATGATTTTCCTGACAGTGCAGGTTGGCAACTCTTAAGTACAGTACAAAAGGTTTGCAGCACTCATGTTAATAATTACACAAGCTGTTGAAGCTTTCTGCTGAAGGGCTATTGTCAAAAATATCAAATTTAGACAAAAGCAGAAGCTACAGATGCGAGTGGAACTGGAATCCCTGAGAGCTTTTGTTTTAAATCCACAGAAAGAAGCCACCTTGTGAGGCCTAAATGTTAATAATGCATTCTTACCATTTGGAACCTTCTGAGAGCTCTAAACAGGAACAAGAGTTTTGGAGAACTGCCATCAAATTGTTGCTACTATTGTCTCTGCTGTCACTTACCAGGGCCACTTTGACAATATAAAACTATGATTTCTACATTCTTTCTTACCCAAATAAATTAGTTTTCTAAAGTATATATTGGCCAGGTTTAGAACTCCCAATTCAAAAGTATAGTTTCCAAATAGTGGGGAAAAAGTAAACTTTAGTCCATTATCTTTCTACCTTTTCTTCAAGGATGCAATTATTTGCCCTCATTTCATCCTTTGTTTCCTACAGGAGGCCAAATTCCCCACAGTGTGAAATTGCTTCGTACCACCCAGGCCCACATATTACCAGTGTCCCATACCTGTAAGCTAGATGCTCCGAACAAAGGAGGTGGCCAAGGATAATTATAAGGAGTCTTCCAATATCTGTGTCCATCAAATATGAATCATAGACTAAAAGAATTAGTAAGCTTCATTAAGTATCATACACTGTCAACAATGAGAAGATGCTTTTGTAAAAAATAATCTAGAAGTACATTTAAAAGAGATGCCTCATATGCAGTGAAGTTATAGAGATATTTGAGATATATAGCTAACACATTTTCACTCTCATAATCCTACCTTTCCCCAACTGAATGGGGAGGATGTTATTGTCAAGAATTGCCCAGAACTATAAGCAGAGAATTGCTTAACTTTGAATTTTAATTCAATTTTTTGAGTCTATTGAAAAATAATCAGTCCCCAAAATAGGCTATGTGTAGAGATATAAAATCTTCAAGGAAAAAAGCCAGTGCGCAGAGTTTCCACTCCATATTTGCACAGCCCAGTCCCACATCTGGCTGGGTCAGCTTGTGTTTCCCATTGCGCTTCATTGTGTATGGGGTCTGCATGGCTGTGGGATCTGCATGGCCATGGGACATGCCACTTTTAGGGCCACATGGCAGGCTAGCACACGGTCAAGTGCAAGGAAGTAGGACCAAACAAGAGGAAAAAAAGAGAGATTCCTTTGTCTGGGGATTATGTATTCCCAAATTTTCATGAGCTTGCATTGGGTCCAACTTCCTATCTAACTAATTTTGTCCCCCAGACAGGCAAGCATCTTCCCTAAGTCACCCCAGCTTCATTGCATATGAGCCTATCTTCCCTTTTTTGGGCCCCTTCCCCTAGTGGTTTGCAAGGAAAGGACTGGTGATTCCCTGGGGAGTGTAAAGTTGCAGATTCCTGGTGAAGCTGCCCAGATGACCATGCTTACAATGTCTGGCCTCCCCTCTGCTCCTTTCCTGTTATTAATATTAGCTAGCTAGTTAATAAAGTAACAGCACCAGCCAACTACCCCCTTTCCCACCGGTGCCCTTCCGCATAAATTGAACAGGAAACCTAAAGTAGATAGAGATCTTGTCCTAATTGCTCTTTGGTGCTCATAAATTAGCTGTATTAAAACAGACATAATAAGTCATGTTTAGGCAGGAAGAAAATCTGAGACAAGGATCCTATTTACAAGTAGACTGAACATGGCATTGAATAAGTAGTCAGATTCTTATGTCACCTCTAAGTAGTGAGGGATGAGTGGGTGGGTCTGCCTACAGTTCGGGCTGAAGAGAAGTGTCCCTGTAACAGAGGCACCTATCTGGGCAGATCTAGGCCACCGAGGAGGAAGCAGCGGAGTCTCTGGTTTTAGCAGCACTAGAGGGTTGTGAAAGGAGCCTAGAGGTATCATAGCAAAGTGTTAACTGCAGGGACTCAAGAGTGATTGCTTGATTAAAACCCAGCCGTGCCTCTTAATGGATCTGTGATTTGGTGCAAGTTATTTAATCTCACTGGACCTCCATTCCATCATCTATATAAAATTATTCATAGTGCCTTTTTTTAGGGCTGTTATTAAACTAAATCAACTATAATTATAACATATTTAGAATAGCATCTGGTCCACAGTTAGCACTATATGTGTGCTTGTTAAATAAGCAGAGTCAGCAGTGGGTAATGGCCAACTCCTGTGAATAATTATGATGTGTTTCTCCTTCCAGGAGAACAATCAACTACACTAGTCATAGGCACTTCCTAGTGGATGCTTATAGGACTGAGACAAATGCCTGAAGTAAGGTGAGATGTGGTTTCATTACCACTGACTATCCAGAGAGATAGCAGGTGACAACTTGTAACTAGATACCCTTCTATCACCACTATGATTTTGCATAACCCTCTCACTGTACCAAGATGCCACACAAGGAAAAATTAAAAATGAGCCTATTTGAAAGAAATCATGAAAATCTGAACATTTACCTAAAGAAAAATAGTAAGAACAAGTTTTTCCACATTTTTTTACCCCAGCAGAGGCATTGTAAATAAAATGAAAGACAAGATTAGTTATAGGTGAAAAATATAAAGTTTCTGTAATTATTTTATTCTTTCATCCCATTATATGTTATATCTGAGTCATTATGTTAAAGTCAAACCCTATAAACATATATGTGGGAATCACACCAGAGAAGCCTGGATGCCTGATAGTCAAGTCCAATGAAGCACAGAAGCCTTATTGTGAATACACCGGACGTCCAAGGCCACCCTGAACATGTGAATCTTAACCAGGCTGAGATACCATAAACAGCAGCAAGGCCACAGTGATCTCACTGTATGCTGTGCCTTGCTGTAGGCAATATTATTGATGTCACTGTTGACAACTAGCCTTCTTTGTCTCTGGAGTAATATACAGGTTACTGATCAGCTAGTTGAGAAGCAGAGTTGGTAGGCACAGAGAATGTAGCTCCTATGTGTGCAGGAGAGGCTAGAGAGCTCGGACAGAACTGAGAGCTGGTACTGCCATGATGTAAGGCTAAGAGCTCATGGAGAGCTCAGATATAGCTACCATGTTAACCAGCCAGTGTGCTGAGCAGGGGAGACAGGAGAAGCTACTGAGCCAGAGAGTTCAGGTGCTGTTACGATGTAAGATGGTGAGTTTAGAGGCAGCATGTGGCTGCTCATATAATAACTGTGAGTACAGAGATTGCTGCTACTGTGTGGGAAAGATATGTATTTATCAGCCAGTATCTGGCTGCCTACCTGTATGGACTTTGCTGTGAAGGACTGTTTTGCCTCTATAGGACTGTTGTGCCACTGGCTTCTGCAATAAAGATTCATTCTTATATACCCACAACCTCTCATGACTTCTCCATCTGAGACCCAGCATCCTAAGAGGTCCAGCCCCAAGCAGAGGGGCTCAGACCCAACTCCTGTTACTAGTGAGCAGAGGATAAAGGAGGAATTTGGACTAAGTTCCTAACAGTTAGTACAGCGGGCAGGGTTTGAGAAAGAACCTGCTCTGGAATAGTCAGGAAGAATTTAGAAGCATATATGGACTCAGAGCAAGTCAGAGCAGCAGCGCTGAGCAATGCTCTTGCTGGCTCTGACAGTATATTTTTGCTTCTCTGTTTTTTTGTTTGTTTGTTTAGCTCTGTGCTTAGTCAATAGATAGTAAAAGTACAAATACTATCTATCCTGAATCTGAGCAGTGCAAGTTTTATTTTCTTGAAAAAGTATGCTCTTGATTCTGGAACTTTTTTAGAATTTCATTGGACAACCCTTATATCAAACTAATTGACCTAAATCTATTACATGACTCTTCTCTCTAATTTCAAACTAAATATGGAATCTCCAATAGCATGAATTTCAGAAACTTTCTGCAAAGAAAATATTTTAGAAAAGAGGGGAGAGACTGAATAAGTTAAATTTAAATGACATCACAAATTTTATGTACCTAAAGTATTTTATATTTTTAGATGGATTATATATTTTTAGAAAATTTGGGACACCTATAATTGTCCATACTTAGCTCTTTGATAATTTAAATCAATATTGATAAAATAGTTGCTATGATCTGTATAAAATTAGCTATAATATTATATTAAAACTAATACAAAGTACTAAACACCAATTTTGGTTTTATAATCTCTGAAAGTTTTAAAATACTTTTATTTTAGAATTTTTAATTAATTGAACATAATTTTGAATCATTTAAAATTATTTCAGTAAAATGTAGTCTTTGTATCTGCTTAAATAAGAGAGAAATTAATGTGAAACCTAAGTACTTTTAGATTATTTTAATTTTAGTAAATTAAGTCATGTTTAATTATTGGTAATGATAATCATTATTTGGTTTGGAGTCATCTACTAATCCATTCCAGGTACACAGATTTTAATTTTATAGTGTGTATGAATCTCCACCCATTTCAATAAGTAAGGCAAAAGGACTTCCTAAAGACTAGCAAATAAACATTCTTCACAATGGAGAGAAATAACTTTCCTTTAAAACTTTTGTTTTTGCATTATGTATTATAATTACCACAGCATTTGTACACCCCTCATAAGACTTCTAAAATTAAGGTTTTATACCTAACTTTTTCCTAGTATAGTACCTCTTTGAAATAGCTAAAGCAAATAAAAAGAGAACAAGGTAGAAACAGAGTAATTAAGTAAATTATCCAAAATTATCCAGATAATTAATGATAGAGAACTGAATGGAAACAATATTTTTTGGAATAATGTAACATACTTGTAATTGGCTAGAAGGTAAACAGGAAAAACACAATGAAAAGCACAAGGCTTTTAACTTCAGTTTATGCAGCTGAGGCATTTAATAGTGAATCTCAGGAATGAGTTAAAAAGACAAAAGCATACTGCAAGATCATATTTACTTGCTTAAAACAGGCGAGTTTTTCACCTTTTTTATTGCAGCAGTGTCAGGGATTCTCAGGAGATGCAATCTTTTTTTAAGGAATTTTGTAGAAAGCATTAGCAGAGAACACATTCAAAGAGAACAATTCACCTCACCTCCAGCATGTAATAGGACAGAAAATAGGACACAGAACAGAAAGAAAGAGCAATGTGCTCTCTGAAATCTGTACAATCCTATTAAAAACCTCTCTACATGCGTACCAATTCTAAGACCACTCCATAGTACCAATGGTGTGCAGGGTCAGGACAACAGCTCTGTGGAATAAAGGGGTATGACCCCAAGGAGACTACAGCCCTCTTTTAGATCCTGTGTTTAGTACCTGAAATCCTCAAACCCCCACCCATTTGGCCTTTAATCTGTTTTCAGGGTTTATGCCACCCACTTTTTCAGAGAGCAGACTTTTGAGGTCAAACGAATGACCCCAAAGGGAATTGGATAGAGCTTGTATGTCCATATGTGAATGACAGACTTTTGACCATGTAGGATGAAGTTCAATCTTTTACCTAGCCTTCCAGGTCACTGTTAAGGTATATTTTCAAGGTAGAATACTTGATATATTGTATTTACTAGTTTTGTGCCTTGATTTGAAACTTTTAAATATTTGGACATGGGACATCCAGCCTTCTGTTTGCACTCTTGACCCAGACTCCATGAATATCAGGGGTGAGTAAGTCTTCAGATTTATAGTTATTACACATCTAATTAAATATTAATATAAATCATTCCATTTTAATATCTTGAAATTCAATGCCACCATTTGATTCTGTTTCAATAGCATTAATTCCCGATGCCACCATTTCCTACAAGACACTGATTATTTCTTACTTTGCCTAAGACACCTGTGATTTCCCCCTCTTCATCTCATCTTTCTTTCAACCTAGGCTTCTGCCTTGCTGACTGAATACATTTAATTAAAATTCATTAACATAACATCTGCTAACAGCATTCCGTAATTAAAATTAACATGAACTCTCTCCCTCAATAAAGGGCTACATTCAAATTCTGAAATGTGGGATGAAAAGGCATACTTGAATATTTCATATTCACCTATGGTCTCTCAGCTTCTATGCTTTTGCAGGTATTACCTGTTCTACCTGGAAACTATTTTCTATTTTCTCAGATTGAATACCTTTTATTTATTTCTTAAGATTCAGTTCATGTTTTCTCTCCTCTGGGAAGCTTCCCCTATGCCCCTCAGACTGTTAGGTGCCTGATCTTCATGCTCCCACCTGTTCATAGTTCCATTAGCACTCATCGCTGTTATTGGATTTCTTGTCTGTCAACTCTAGATACTAAGCAATTTGAGATTAGTGGTTGTGTTATTTTACTTTATTTGTGAATTCACCTACAAGCATTTGTTTGATCAGCTTCAATCCATACACTTGTGAATCACTAGCCAAGTAATGATAAAATACACAGGCCCTGACATTGAGGATGTAACAAGAAAGCATGGTTATGATATCATTATAATAACCTGGTTATTATTTAATAGGAAAGAAGTAAAGGGAGACTAGATAATGTAGGCATGACATTTATACAGCTTTGCCAGGATGCTGCAGCTAACATTCTCCAAGTCTATTTCCCACAAATCACTGGGAGAAGGGACAGAACAATAAACACATGTCCAGTAAGGTCTGGGTGAAGTGGGAAGATGATTACCTGTCAGTCACATCTGGGAACAAGTCAGTGGCCAGAATAGGCAGGGCCACTGCAAACATGGGAAGATTTCATATGTAAACTCCTGAACAAAGGGAGTTCTCTCTCTCTTGCACCCCAGGCTCCTGGCTCTCCCATTGCAGGGGGCGCACTCCCCAGCATTCACACATGTGGCTCACGGCCATGTGGGACCCACACAATGGACTAATGGACTACATCTAGCCTGATGCTATATTGCACTCAGCTCCACCATGGAACAGAAACTCTGGACACTGACCTTGCTTTTGGCCCTGCTTTTGACCCTGTGGGAGCCCCAGCTACATCTTTTTTCAGGACTGGATTAAGGAACATGGGACTTTGGACCCAAGGAATGTAACTCCAACAAAAATAAAGCCTTTTACCATACCTCATTTTCCTTCTGTGGGGGCCTCCAGAAATGCTTATTCTAGCTGCACCCCATGAACCCTACTTCTCCTAGCAATGGAGAAATCCCACTCATATAATCCTCCAGTACAGTCACAGTCACTAGACATTGCAACTTGGTTTATATGGGGTAAATACCAGTATAGGTTATCACAGCAACTCAGATGATGTCACCCACATTTTTCTTCCTGGAGGAGAAGCATCCTGAACAAAGTGGGTTTGGGCTGAGACCTGTGAAGGATGAGTGTCTGGTAGGCCAATGTCTTTTGTATCACATGCATATATGATATGCTCTGAAATCACTACATTGGCACTAATCCAAGAACATAACAAATCTAGTGTGTCCTGATGTGGAAGGCAGAAGTTATAGAAACAAAACAGGGTAGAGCTACAAGGATTAATAAAAGAGGTTCTAATCAGAATTAGGACAAAATCACAGTCCAACCATTCTAAGCTGAAAACTCATAGTCAGCTGTATCAAAACAGGGAAATGTGTAGATTATTTATCTCAATATTCTAGAGATGAGGTAGTGTCTGTATAACCTGTTAAAAATTACATATATAAATATATATTTTTTCGACAATTCACAACTTGTTAGTTTAAAGAAAGTAGGTACTTTACTTTAATTTTTTTATTCATAGATATGACAGTTTATTCTTTCATTGCCTTTGCAATAGGATGAAAAAGTGTACTAAAAATAATCTAAAAATATAGTAATTATAAGTGATTTTTAAATCACACATTGGAATAAGTTAGAAATTCCTAAAGTCTATCTATACAAACAGTTACGATACTTGTGTAGGAATATTTAAAATTCATCTCATATTATGGGTTCAGATTTTCTCAACTATATTTTTAAATATATTTATAACATAATGTATCAATTTAAAAGAACATACACGCATAACCTATGGACACAGGCAATAATGCAGTGAAGGCTGGAGGTGGTGGGACCAGATTGGAGGGGGTCAATGGGGGAAAAAAGGAGGATATCTGTAATACATTAAACAATAAAGATAATTTAAAAATATGTAAGTTATTATTTAGAGCTGTATATTTACTAGTTAAAGATAACATTTAAAGTCTGTGTTCTCTTTTTTTAAAAGAATTAATATATCAGTAAATAGAACATTTCACTAAATGAAGCAAAAAAAAAGGGGTCATTCCTGTTTAAATGTGTGACAATTAACATGGCCTCTTCCTTTTAAGAGCACATCGCAATTTGGGATTAGCTACTTGTAAATCTTTGAACAAATATAATTGTATGTATAATAGATCATACCATGAGAATAAGGCTTTGTCTGTATGGCCACTTTTGATATGAGTAATGTCATTTCCCAAAGCAATCTTAATAACTTTGATGCTCGTGGGTCACATTGAATACACTAGATTTAATTAGCTCAGGCCACAGAATAAACCTAAGTCAAACATTTGGTCAATGTAATTTACTAAAGATACTCTTTATGAAAAACATTTTTCTATGTAGTCAATAATCTTTTCTGAATATATATTGAAAGGTGAGAAAAATCTTAAATTTGTTTGAAAATATAATTTTAGGAATGAATGTCAAGGGCCAATCAACTCTATTATGCACATACAATCTATTCAGGAAAGTTCCATAGGCCCTACACAGTTACCTAGCCTATATAATAAAAGCCTAATATGCTAAGTGTCCAGTCATCCAGTTGTCTGTTCAACCAATCAAAGTGTAATATGCTAATGATATGCTAAGGACATTCAACTGCTCACTATGATGTACACTGACCACCAGGGGGCAGACAGTCGACTGGTTGAACAGTCACTCTGACATGCACTGACCACCAAGGGGCAGATACTCCAACCAGTAGGTTAGCTTGCTGCTGGGGTCCAGCCAGTCGGGACTGAGCAAGACAGGCCAGACATGCCCTGGAGCCCACCTGCAGTCCCTCCCCAGCTAGCCAACCTTCCATGTCCCTCCCCAGCCCCAATTGTGCACCAGTGGGGTCCCTCAGCCTGGCTTGTGCCCTCTCACAATCTGGGAACCCTTGGGGGATGTTGGAGAACTGTTTTCGGCCTGATGGCAGAACGACCAGTCGCTATGACATGCACTGACCACCAGGGGGTAGATGCTCAACACAGGAGCTGTCCCCTGGTGGTCAGTGCACTCCCACAAGGGGAGCGCCACTTGGCCAGAAGCTGGGCTCATGGCTGGTTAGTGCAGCAGCAGTGGCGGGAGCCTTCCCCCCCTCTGCAGCAGCACTCCTGTGGGGAGCAGGCCTAAGCCTTCAGTTGGACATTCTTCCCCAAGGCCCAGACTGCGAGAGGGTGCAGGCCAGGCTGAGGGACTCCAGATCCCCTGAGTGCACGAATTTCGTGCACCGGGCCTCTAGTTTTTGATAAAACAGATGTTCTTTTCTATTTTTGAAATTTAAGAAAATGCAAACAAAATACAGCAATATTTAAGCTATCGTTAGTAATATATTTCAAAACCTACACATTTTATTTCCACTTGAAAAAAAAAATTGAGTGGACATCTACATAGTTTGAATTCTTGTTCCATTATTTTATGGAATAGAAAATTTGAACCTGGCTTTCTAGTTGTGATTTGCAAGGTTCTCTACTTTGTTCTCACAATCAAATTTTATAACCTACTCATTTTATGACCAACTGTATAACAGTCAAGTCCTAAATTAATGTATTTGCATAATAAAACTCAACAAAGAATTTAATATGAACTCTAAAATTTAGACATATAATAACATTTTAGTGGTATCTGAATGTCTGCAGGTGAATAGCAGTTTATTGAAACACAATAGTAAATTCATGATAACATAAATTATAAAAATTTTCATTTGAAATCATAAAAGTTAAAGTGTCTTCAGCTTGCCGAAACCGGTTTGGCTCAGTGGATAGAGCGTCAGCCTGCGGACTGAAAGGTCCCAGGTTCGATTCCGGTCAAGGGCATGTACCTGGGTTGCGGGCACATCCCCATTTCAAAATTAATACAAACAATTTATGAAATATGTTCTTTCTCAAAATATTTACACAAAGAAATGGACAAAATGAAAATAAGCTGAAATATTTTAAATGTTAAAAACATAATCTTCTAGTGCAGCAACTGCTCTTACAGATTGTGATATGTAAGAATTGTTATTTCCAGCATGATTTGAAATGAATTTCTGCTAAGAACTACAAACATTTTTAAACAAAAGCTTAAATGTTTCTTTATTAACAATTGTCTTTTTTTTGCATGTAAGAAATAAGATACAATTATAAGTCCATCATATTTCTAGATCTGAATTTAGATCTGACTAAAATCATTCTATCAATTAGCAAGAAATGTTCACATAATTCTCAGTAGAGAAGCTGAAAGGTGATTCACATAAAAGATTCAAACATGTGAAAAATTTCTGGTAAGTCTGAAGCTATTTCTCATATAGATTACTAAAATTATTACTTAAGATAAATTTTGGGTTAGGTTAGTGTGGCTCAGTGTTTGAAAGTCAACCTAAGAACCATGAGGTCCTGGTTCAATTCCTAGTCAGGGCACATGCCTGGGTTATGGGATTGATTCCCAATAGGGGGCATGCAAGAGGCATCCAGTCAATGATCCTCTCAAAATTGATGTTTCTATCTCTATCTCCCTCTCCCTTCTCTCTCTGAAATCAATAAAAACACATTTAAAAATAAATAAATTTTTGTTCTCCTTGCATTAATTGTGGTAGGTATATTTTTTTTACCTACTCTCTCATATTTTCTTCTAATAGGTTTAATTTAAAAGACTGAACTATAATAATAATCATTTAGTAATTAAAATATAGATCATATTAAATTAATTAAATAATAATTAATTTTTTCTGGGGTACCAAATATTCAATAAGAATTATACATAATATGTAACATATAATATAAAAAGACAAACTTTAGGAAATTAAGTTTTATTTGCATTTCCCGAGTTATCAGGCCCAGGTTCCTAGAGACAGTGAGCTCTTGATGAACACTTGCAGGCTCATTGCTACACACAATGTGGAGATTTGTGAGCATGGCACCACATCATTGGAGTCATTGTCACAGACTCCTGAATGATTCTTCCTCCATCTTTCATTTTTTGCTGTATGATGTTGCTTCTATAATCTTCTACAATTTAAATCTGATAATGTCAGCCCTAGCTGGTTTTGCTCTGTGGATAGAGCATTGGCTTGCAGACTGGAGGGTCAAGGGCACATGCACAGGTTGGGGACTTCATCCCTAGTAGGGAGCATGCAGGAGGCAGCCAATCAATAATTCTCTCTCATCATTGATAATTCTCTTTCTCTCTCCTTCTCCCTTCCTCTCTGATATCAAAAATATATTTTAAAAAGAAAAAATAAATAAATCTGATAATGTCAATCTCTAGCTTCAAGTATCATTACTTTGGGGTTGGTATCCTAAATTTGAGAAGCATGCAAAGATAAACTATTTTTCCATTCTCATATCTTACCTCTTGCACATGTTTGTTTGTTTTGCCCATTTTTCTCCCTGCCTGAAAAAAAGTATCTCCATCCTATTTGGCTCTTGTGAATCCCTCCACACTCCACTCATTTGTCATCTTGTCTAGGAAGTCATTCAGCTCTCTTCCAGACCGAGCTGCCTTACTCTGTGTGCACAGAAGCACCCAGTGGGCTTGGAGGTGCGAAAATAGTGTACCAGAAGCAATGTGTACCAGAAGCAATCTTATTTTGAAAAAAATATTCATAACATTCAAGGCTGTCTTCAGATTTCTGGGCTTCTCAGTTCCTCAGAATACCCCTAAAAGAACAATTTCCCCTCATGGGTAAGATGCTTCTTCCCTAATTTCAGTGGTTGTATTTCAATTAGCATTCCTTCTAGAAAACACAAGACAGTCTCCATTGTCATTCTTGGTTTGGCTGGTAGAAGAAATGAAGTTGAATCTGAAATTAGCCAAGTCACTAAGTCCCTTCTCCATGAATAGGGAATGGGAATACAGAAAAAATATAATCAGTGGGTATTTTGTTTGTTTTGGTGGCTTGTACCTCTAACATTTAAACTGAGAAGATTTTAACTACTATGTTTTTGGGGAGCAGGGGAGACAAGTATTTTTTTATAGTTTGCTATAGTTTGCTATATTAACCTTTTTTTTCTTTCCCATATCTTGTTCTCTTAATTTTATTATGCTTTGATGTGAATTACAACCTGGTGGAATTTCCTTATTTCAATACACTTTTTATTTCATTCAACTGTGCTGTATTATTTTTATCAAATAGATTACATTTCTAAATGTTTTAGGCCTAAACATAGGCCTAACACTACAAATATATACATATTACTTTATAGAATTGCTTGTAAAATTAGTTCAGAAAAAGAAAGAAGAAATATGCATTGTACTGCCTTTTATAATCACACAATTGTCTTTACTGTTGTTGTTGTTGTTGTTGTTGTGTGTATAGGAGGGTGGAGGGTCCAACCTAAATAATTTTTTTTAGTCTTTGTAAAATGGATCTTCTACTAACAAATTCTCTCAGCTTTTATTTAGCTGGAAATTTCTTTGCTGCCTTTACTCTGTTGTTTCTATTAAGAAATAGCTGGATTCTTTTTTCTTAATTGGGATTCCTTTTCTATGACAAATCATTTTTCTCTTACTGTTTTCAAAAGTTTTTATCTTTAGATTTTAATAGTTGTATATAATGTATATGAGTATGCATTTCTTGTGTTTATCATATTGAAGATTGTATTTTTGGTTGTGTAGATTAATATATGTCATCAAATTTGAAGTTTTCAGTCATTTTTTAGAATATTTTTTACTCCTTTCTCTCCTCTTTCTGATATTCTTATTACATGTATGTTGATATGTTTAATGAAATCTCACATTTCTCTGAGAGTCTGTTCATTTTTCACTATTATGCACCCCTCACTAGCAATCTATCTTCAAGTTCATTCTTTTTTGTTTATTTCAATTACTGTTCTTTTCCACTTTCCATTCCAGAATAAACATTTAGTTCTTTTTTTATAAATTTTATATCTTCACTGGTATTCTTTTTCAAATACATTTTTTACTGATTTCAGAGAGGAAGAGAGAGAAGGAGAGAAAGAGAAACATCAAGATGAGAGGGAACTATTTACTGGCTCCTCCTGCATGCCCCCTACTGGGGATCGAGACTGCAACCCAGGCATGTGCCCTTGACTGGAATTGAAATTGGGACCTTTCAGTCCATAGGCTGACTCCATCTACTGAGCCAAACTAGTTAGGGCTTCACTGGTATTCTTTATTTGATGAGACATTGTAATCATGCTTCCTTTACTTCTTTAAACATAGCATCCTTTAGTTCATTGACATTTTATAATAGCTACTTTGAAGATTTTAAACCCAACACATCTAATCTCTCCCACTAAGTTTATGTTATCCGCTTATTTTTTTGTATTGGGTCACACTTTGCTGTTTTTTTCCCATGTCTCTCACCTCACCCCCTTTTTTTGAAAACTGAATACTTTAGGTAATAATATATTGTAGCAATTCTGGGTAATGATTTGCTTCACCATTCTCTGGAGCTTGATTTGTTGTTGTTAGCCTCTTTGTTTAGTGCCTTGACTGGACTGTTAAAGTGAAGTGTCTTTGTCCTTCAGTGCACAACCTCTGCTGTCCCTCCTCAGATGGTGCAGTCGTGGGCATGCACACAGTCATCCTAAGATGACAGTGTTTCTACCAGGGATTTCTTTGACCGTCTCCCTGATATCTCCCCTGTCTCCAGCAGGGTCCCTGGGTAGAACACACTCAGATCTGCTGACCGGCTGAGACATCCCAGTGAAGCAGAATTTTTGGACTGGGCAGAATGTCCCAGATTCTTTGTCCGCCAGAGTCGAAGAATGAATCCACAGACAGAAGATGGTATAGCAAAGGTGGAGATTTATTGAGGAACAAGTACTGACTCCCACATGGGAAGGGGGAAAGAGTTCCACACAACGGACTCCCCCGTGGGGAGGGGGAAAAGATCCCACAGAGTTCCTTTTCCCTATGGCTTATAAAGGCTGCAAATACTTGTGCCTGATATCCCCTCTGATTGGTCACTATTCCCTTAGACTGGTTACTATAGTAACTCCTGAGCTCAAAGTTAGAACCTCACATGGGAGGTTCTTATTGTTTTCCTATTCCCTTTAGGCTTTCTTCTTCTTCTTCTGGATGAAGGGCTCTTTCTCTTTATTTTGTAAATATAGACCTTTTGCTGTTCCCAGCTCCCTCATTCTATGGAAATGTACCTGTTGCAGTTTTTCAGCTTCCCTATTCTATGGAAATATACCTTCTGCTGCACGGCAGCCCTGTGTTTCCTCTATGGTCCCCTTAATTTCCAAAATTTCTAAAATTTCCTAAACCTGTCCTATTTTACCCCTAAAATTCCTGTTTCAGTGGTGAAACAGGAATTTTGGGGGCTTAAAAGGGGGATCTGCAGCCTTTATAAGCCATAGGAAAAAGGAACTCTGGGACCCTTTCCCCTCCCCACATGGGAGTCCAGTCCATGGGACTCTTTCCCTCTCCCCATGTGGAGTCTGTACTTGTTCTTCAATAAATCTCCACCTTTGCTATACCACCTTCTGTCCGTGGATTCATTCTTTGATTCCAGTGGACAAAAAATCTGGGTTCCAGTCCAAAAATTCCGTTTCACCAGGATGAGGCCAGAGAAAACCAGGTGTCCAATACATCCTCCTCTTGCTGGAGACTGATCTTGTCAGGGGACACTCCAAACTCCTTGACTGCCTTCTCACAGGCCTCAGCCTTGCTGTGCCCACTCACCCAGTACTGCCAGTCGGGATCCTCTTAGGGAGGAGGGGGCGGGGGGGAAAGCTGGGTCACAGACAGTGACAAAGTAGTCTGGGATGCAATGGCCCCACCACCACAGCTGCCGGAGATACACCAGTCCTGGATGTTGTCCATCCAGGCGGGCCACGTCAGCTGATTGGCCTTGGGCAGAATGCGGAGGTGGCCCTGAGCCCCGGCTGCACTGGCTGCCTGGGCCATCTCCCAACAGTGCAGGTACCACTGCGGCCACAGCAAGGGCTCTACCACGTCCTAGGATTGGTTGCAAAGTGGCACCACCATGGGGTTGTCCTTGATGCCACCTAATAGTACCCACTCCTTCAGCGCCACCAGCACCGCCTTCCAGGCCTCAAACCTGGGCAGGCCCAGGAAAGCGAGGCACATTGACCAGGGCCCATCAGGAGTCCATGATGCTAATGGCCTCCAGACCGTGCCTCTGCCTAACCTCGTGGTCTTTCTGGTCATGTGCAGGGGGGACCTAAAATCATCAAAGATGTGAGACAGGAATGGGGGAGGTGGAGAGGGGGGAGGATCATGCTCCTCCCCTTCAGGTACTAGTATCTGGGATCTTTGGGGTGCACAGCTACAGCCACATTTCCCAGAATTGTCTCCATCAAAGTTGTCCCTCTCTGAGCCTTGGACCTTGCAAGCAAAGGAGATGAGGACCCCAAACTCTACCTTTTCCTTGTAGCCAGGCACAGAGTGCAGTGTTTGGCTCCTCAGCTCCTTGTCCACCTCGATGTCAGAGATGGCAGTGTTGAGGGTACAGGACCAGTTGACAAGGTGGGTACTGCTGTAGATGACTCCTTCCTCGTGGAGCCGGACAAAGGCCTCTGTCACAGCTGTGGACAGTTGGGGGTTCATGATGAAACAGGCTTGATCCCAATCCCAGGAGATGCCGAGCTTCTGCAGCTGGTGGTAAATCTGGTCCCCTTTCTCCTCCTTCCACTTCCAGACCTCCCGCAGAAAGGTCTCACAGCACAGCTGGTGGGGGTCGGCTGCTGCTCGCGCCAGAGCTTCTTCTCCCGGAACACTTGGATGTCAATGCCCGCATGGTCACAGCCAGGGTTCCACAGGTGGTCTCCCCACGCATGCGGTTCCCTCAGGTCAGGGAACCTGGATGGCGTTGGTGAGCGCGTGGCCCAGGTGCAGGGAGCCTGTCACGTTTGGGGGTGGAATGCACATCATGAAGATGCCCCGTGGATTAGGTGCTGACAGCTGGAACATCCATACTCTGGATTGAAGAAGCCCTGCTGTTCTCACCAAGGGCACCAGGCTGCCTCCAGTACCCAGGGCTGTAGGAGTTGGGCGTAGGGCCACTGATACCTTCCTATTCCCCAGTGGGGTTGAGAGATCATAGGTAATAACTCCAGGATCCTGCTTCTCCCTTTCCTCTGGTTTTGGTTTCTTCTGCTCCTTGGACAATGGTTGCTGCTGTTGCACCTTCTGCTTCTGTTGGAATTTCTCTAGCTTCTTTCTTTCTTTGCCTCTTTCTTAAGTTGAGCAGGTTTCTTTGAAGGTGCAGTAAGACTCAGAGACTGGCTGTTGGAAGAGAGGCCTGGCTCTTGAACACAGAACCACCTCTCCCAGCACCCCCAGAATTCTGGTTGCTGGACACAAGTGATGAACCAGCGAGTGTCATTACCCCAGATCCTGCGCAGAGGGTTCCAGGACATATCGGAAGGGCAGCAGCAAGGCTGTGCGCCAGGTCAGCCAGAGTTGGAGCCTCCCCAGCCAGATAGGTGTGTTGCCACTCTTCCAAGGGGCTCGAAGCCCTTCCCAGAGCCCCCAGTGCAGCCTAGGGGTCCTGGACAGAACTGCTGAGTCCCAAGGTGGGCAGCATTGCCCCACAGGCAGCTGGTATTAGCTCCGTGTTGGTGTAACTGACCCACTGTTGGAGGAGGATGGCTGCCCGGTTGCCCCTAGGGCCCCCCAGGCCTGCAGGCCACAGCAGCTGGGCCATTGCACTGCCCCCTCACACCCAGAGCCAACCGGGCCCCTGATCCAGGGCAGGAGGGTCGGGGGAGGGGCTCCTTCTCACTAGAGGCAGCTGAGGACAGATCAGGCAGGCAGATCAGGCAGCTGGGACTGTGGGCAGTTCCCTGGGTGACCCTGGCTCCCTGGGACCGCGGCCTGAGCTATTGATACCCATGTCCACTGTTTTTAATTGTGTGGCTGAGCCAAGTAAAGTGACTTGTTTAGAGATACAAAAGAAGGTAGGCACATAGAAAGAGAAAGAAACAACAGTCAGAGAGAAACATCTCTCTGGGGTCCTTATGACTTTCAAATACCTGGTTTTAGTCTGTGAGATTGAGCTGCATTTTTGCTACCGTGTTTTATGAGGCACCAACACATCCTTAAGACACATCATCCTTTTTTTCTGGGATTAATGCTATCTGTGGTTAAGTAAAGGTGTCTAACCAAGTAAATAATGTATGAGTTCAACCACTGAAATTTTGAAAACCAAGGAGTAAGAGGTGTGGATTCAAGGATGGCACTGCCAACAGAGATTTATTTATGAAATGAAGAGTCTACACTTCCTAGAGTTCTAACAGAATTGTTTTGAGAATAGTTGCTCACTAACTGGATAACCTTAGAAATCTTATTGCCTCAATTTTCCCATCTGTACAATAGTTATGGTAATCAGACCCACCTAGCAGAGCTATCGTGAGAGTTAAACGAGTTAAGGCATGTTAAGGGCTTTTAACAATGCCAAGCATAGTAAGCATTCAACTTGAGTCTAAAATTCCTTAAGCAAAACATGGGAACAGTTTTGTTAGGACTTGGAATAGTTATAATAAAAAAATAGTATAACTGCATTAATACACTGATAATATCTATTCTTTTAAAGTTTTAATTTGTAGTTATTAAATTATTTAATAAATTCTAGATTCAAGGCATGGGGCTAATCCCCTATATTGTTTATTACTAAAAACTGAGTCCATTGTAAAATTCTCAGGTCAGTTTTATTTATCTAAAAAATGGCTAGTATTTCACTTCTAATTATAATAAAATTAAATAACTTATTTTGTACCTATTTAACTGCATTGAACATCAATTTAGTGTTTACTAAAAGATAACTATTAAAAAGATACAGCTACATGGTCAAGCCATAGTCTGTCCTATGAAATGAGACTGTGGTTAAGTGGACAAGAGAAATATTGTTCTACATGATGTCAGTGCACTGCTATACTCTGGGCCCATTATTGTTATTCTAAACACAGTTTTAATATCTGACAAGTTATGCAGTTACATGAATGAAAGGCGTGATGGATTTTATTACTTTCTCACTAAAATTTTTCAGTTACTCAGTCATATAAGGTAAGAATGTGTCATATGAGTAAAGCATAAAAGTTGAAAATAATTTTTGCTGTTTATAATATGCTATTCAATATGTAAAACATTTGTTTCATAGACAACTATGACATTGTTATTCGTATACCAAATTTAGAGTCAGGTTTTTCTTAAGATTTCTATTTATTAACAAGGTTTGGAAATAGGGGAAGCTGGATATAACAACAGCAAAATGAAAATGGTTGATTTTAGTAAACTTTAATCTTTAATTTATGTTTGCCACTCTGATAATTTTCTCCATAATCTTGAAAGTAATAAAAAACTGTTGAAAATTTAAAAGTAATGTCCCAAAAATTATATTTATATTTTCAACATAAAAATTCACGGAAAAATATGTAATACCAACTCAATGTTAATTTTAAGGGATGTAAAATACATTAAAATATATTTAGAATAGAAGGATCTTTTGTTTACCTTACCTAGATACTGTAAATATGGGCATGTATTAAGAGTAGATTAAAGAAAAAGCAAAATATATACTCTATAATTTCAGAGATAAAAGTTATCCAAATGAATACCAAATCCCTACACTTTCATCCCTATACTGTAAATAAGTCATTTCCTTTATTATTTTTTGTGTGTATATCATTTATTTTCTCCCTCTGTGAATGAAAGAAACAGACTATAAATCAAACAAATAACTTTTGCATGATAGATTATGAAAAACATTTGATCTTTTGATCTTGAAACCATACAGCAAAATGCTTTTACTTCCTGGCAGGAGTCCCGGAATCCAAGTGTCATTCAAAGAAAATATTTTTCATGATATGGTGTTTGATCTTTTTATAAATCATTCTCTTCTTTTTACTATTGAATTTCTTTACAAGTTTTTCTACAAATAGGTGCAGAATGTTACCAAAAGGGAAAAAAAAGGAAACTAATTAAAACATGGTGTTTTCAAGACTCAGCTGTAAAATTAACTAAGACATTATAAAAAGAGAGAGAACCGAAATTAAACATGTATGGGAATTGCTCACCTTTACTGCTAGCATGCACAGAGGTTTATGTTCAGTCCCTGAACACAACCTGAGCCACCAAATCTGTGAACTTCATGAATACTTGATAAACCCACAGCAACAATACCAGAATAAAAATGCTGTTAATGTTTGCACAAGCAGAACTGCCCAAGAATTTAACTATTCCAGGCCTAAAACCAGAACACGAGTCTCCTTTTTCTTTTGATTACTAAAACTTTCAGTCACTTTCACACTCAAAAAAGAAAAAAATAAAGATTTTAAAGACTTTTAAAATTTATATCAGTTCATGTATTGCTATTTTAAATATCATTTGTTCATACTGCAATGTATAAAACTATAAGGATATTAAAAGAATAGCCATGCAGGTAACTATATTTAGTATGTCTTTTCTGGGTATTGGGCAAATATACTTTTTACATTACAACATTAAAACTTACAATATAGAATACTCAATAAATATAATGTAAGCCTGCTGGTTTTTTAATGCATGATATTTGATATGTTACATTTCAAATATGTATATGAGAATTATTTTACACCTATAATACTGAGAAATTTCATGAACTTTGCTCCCATTAAGTTATAAAAATATTCAGACAAAAACTTTGAGAAAACTTCATTGAGAGATATCTCTATTATAAAAACCCCATGGTTGTGATGCCATCACGGCGGAATGACCAAAGACTGGTCACCAGGAGGCTGCATGCACGGCAAGGCGTGCATGGGTGGGTGGGGACTTGACTCTGGGTCCCAGGACGTGGCAGGAGTCAGTCTGGGTTCTGCTGGTGCCACGGGTCTGGTTCTCGCGTGATATCGTGCACTGGGCCTCTAGTAAATTCATAAGTCTTAAATGCTTATAGACATTAGTTAGTTTGTTCTTAGTGAAAATATGTATTTTTTAAATGGAGTTTTTTTAATAAGAACTTGTGAGAAATGAAACCTAGTCTCAACTTTCTGTCTACCCAAGTAGCAAACTGATTTTCTCTATGGGTCTTCATTTCTTGATTGATTAAAATACTGTAAGCCTCCTACTTAAATAAGAAAAATATTTTTGGTATCAGGAATACTACTGTAGTTACTTCTCACCTTTCAAGTTGAAGCTCGGGGACTACTTTCTCTGTAAAATTATCTCTTGGTGAGGTGTCTGGTCATATGGTACAAAAAAATCTTGTATTGTCGAGGGTTATTTGAAAAATATAGCAATGTTTGAGGCAGATAAACTTTATGATAAGGTAGAATGAGGTTAATAATCTAGAATTCTTATGACCTGGCTGAGAAAGCCAAAAGCTATAGAATAAGAAAACTCATCGTTTGGTACATAGTACTTTTGGACCTAATGGGGAGAGATGAGAAATGCTGCTGCTAGAGAAATTATACTCTGTGAGGCAGGGCCAATCAATAGCTCTCAGAGAGAAGAAATTTTGAGTGCACTTGCCATTCATAGACATATGGGAAATCAGAAGCAGGTAACAGAGCAGGAAAGGAACACACAGACACTAAAATAAAGAGCAGAAGAGAATTGAGGGGATTCTCAGAAATAGTTAATAGATCACACACATAGTGGAAAAAGTGACTTAGCCAGTCAGGAATCTCTAGAAGCTGATTTAATGTCATTCACAACCTGAGAGTATGACCAAATTTTAAACCACTGACCAATGCTTTTTAATACTTATTTCAGGTTCTTAAAATAATTATAGTCTGCATCAGTGAAAGTCCTGACAGGAAAAAAAAAATACAAATTTAGTTGGGACTTTGAAGAGAACTTAATAAAGTATAACTATACATATCTATACTAATAAAAAGGTAATATGCTAATTAGACTGGACATTTTCCAGGGCCAAGGCAGAGGCGGTTAGGGGTGATCAGGCCAGCAGGGGAGGGCAGTTAGGGGCAATCGGGCCAGCAGGGGAGGGCAGTTAGGATGATCAGGCTGGCAGGGAAACAGTTAGGGGGCGATCAGGCCAGCAGGGGAGCAGTTAGGGGGTGATCAGGCATGCAGGGAAACAGCTACGGGCATCAGGCCAGCAGGCAGGCAAGTGGTTAGGAGCCAGCAGTCCTGGATTGCAAGAGGCAGTTGGACATCCCTCAAGGGGGTCCCAGATTGGAGAGGGTGCAGGCCAGGCTGAGGGACCTGCCTCCCATGCACAAATTTTGTGCACCGGGCCTCTAGTCTATATATGATATCTTTAAGATATTTATATTTAATATATGTATATGTGCATATATTTAAGATATACATGATATCATCTATATTTATAGTATACCAGAGGCCCGGTGCATGAATTCATGCATGAGTGAGGTCTCTTGGGGTGACCTGTGGGATTGGGCCGCAACTTGCGCCCCCAGCCTTGCAGCCCTGTAGCCCCACCTGGCACCCCATCTTGGCCTGCCGCTGCCCCCTCACCTGCTCCACCATCCCACTTGTGGGGTAATCAATCTGGGTCAGGCCCCCTGTCTGGCTCCCTCAGTGCCTGGGAGCCAGGCAGCAGCCCCACCCCCCGCCACTGCCACTGGTCACTGTCTACAGGACGATCAGGCCCCTGCTCTCACCGGCCTTGGCCTGACACTGCCTGCTCACCTGCTCCACCATCCTGCCATAGTCCTACTCTCAGCGGGGCCCATCAGGACTGGCAGTGCCTCCACTGCCGCCTGCTGCCAGCACCATGTCACGGATGCCCACCATGTTCTGTGCTGTCCCCTGGTGGTCAGCACACATCATAGCAAGCAGCCAAACTCCCAAACTCCCAGTGGAATGACTGCCTGAGGGGACAATTTGCATTTTAAGCTTTTATTATACAGGATGTCTTAAACACAGATTTATATATATTTTAAATACATATCAAACATATGTATAATATGTGCATATATATGTGTGTGTATATATATGTGTATATATATATATTAAATGTTTATATATAAAATGTATATATTAGGCATCTAGAGACTAGCAGCAGCAGAAAGCCACCCATAGGCCTGAAGGTACTAGGAGAAAAACTGTATCACCAGAGTTAGTTGAGAACTAGAGCATGGAATTGAAGTAGCTTCACAGGAATTATAGCCCAGTTTACAATCCCTGCTAGAACAAACAGGGAAGAAATGGGAAAGGTTGCAGAAGGAAGAGAATGATGATGAAATATCTTAATCTCTGTCCTCAAACCCCCATATATTTTGTCTGAGCCTCCCTTTGGCCCAATCCAATCAGGAGCCAGAGAATAAGAGAGGCTAAGTGATGCAATTTGTAGGAGACAGTCTCTTAGAAGCAAAGACAGGGCAGAGGTGTTGAGAATAGGAGTTGGGAAGATTGGGAGCGTGCAGGAGTGGGGGATGAATGGATGGGGTTAGAGGTGGGGGATGAAGGTATTCAGTCCAACTAGAATAATCTTTTGGGATCCATTAAGTTGTTGAGTCACTAAACTTCTTGATTAATATATAAGAGAGTGAGCTTTATACTGGCCTCCACTCTATTAATTTAGTAAGATTTTGAAAAGAATGAAATTAACCATATACTTTGCCCTAGGTATCCTATATAATAAAAGGGTAATATGAAAATTGACCCTAACAGCAGAACGACTGGGAATGACTGGTCACTATGACACACACTGACCACCAGGGGGCAGACGATCAATGCAGGAGCTGCCCTCTGGTGGTCAGTGCGCTCCCACAGGGGGAGCTCTGCTCAGCCACAAGCCAGGCTGATGGCTGCCAGCACAGCGGTGATGGTGGGAGCCTCTCCCGCCTCCTCAGCAGTGATAAGGATGTTCGACTGCAGCTTAGGCCTGCTCCCCGCTGGCAAGTGGACATCCCCTGAGGGCTCCTGGGCTGCCAGAGGGATGTCTGACTGCCAGCTTAAGCCTGATCACCCAGGGAGGTGGACATCCCCTGAGGGGTCCCAGACTGTGAGAGGGCACAGACCAGGCTGAGGGACTGCCCCCCCCCGCCCGAGTGCACAAATTTTTGTGCACCAGGCCTCTAGTGAAATATAAAATGTAATTTAAACAATTAATATATCAAGAATTAAATATATATATGTAATATCACAGTTCAATTCTTAGACAAAATATATACATGCATATACATATATACATACATATATACATACATGATATAAAATTCCAGTAATGAAATTTTATTATATATATTCAATTCTTAGACAAAATATATACATGCATATACTTATACATATACATATATACATACATATATACATACACGATATAATATTCCAGTAATGAAATTTTATTATATATATACTAGAGTCCTGTTGCACAAAATTCATACAAGGAGCTTGGCCCTCACAGCCTTAGACTTCGTCCAGAAGGTCGTCCGGATGGTTGTTCTGCTGTTTGGTCTAATTAGCATATTAGCTCTTTATTATATGGGATTTGCTTTTATATGTATTGTATTTACATATGTATATGTACATGTATATAAAGTTTTTAAATATGTTTTTATTGATTTTAGAGAGAGAGGAAGGGAGATGGAGAGAGAGAAATATCATGTGAGAGAGAAACATTGATGGACTTCCTCCTGCACTCACCCAGATTGGGCTCAAACCCACAACTAGGGTATTTCCCCTGACTGAGAATCAAGTAAGCAACCTTTTTGGTTCATGGGGTAAGGCTCAATCAACTAAGTCACACTGGCCAGGGTTATATTGAGTTTTTAAAAACTACTTTCTTCGACAAATTATATTTTTAATGGAAATCTCTTTGAAAAAAATCAGAGTTCATTGAAATTGACTTCTAGGGTCAAATGCCTTTGGATGTTGTAAAAGATCAAGATCCTTATCTAATGTGAGCTTTAATACAGGACCGAAAATGCCTCTAAAGGTAGATGAAATAGTTTCAAAGTTCTAAAAGATAGGTGCAAGGACTAGTAATTTATTCTGGTAAAGATTGATGATGTTTGTAAAGCAAAAGAGATTTATTGACATATTTATTGATTTGATTTATTGGTTTGAAATTATTTTTTTACCCAAGAAGAATTCATGAACGTGCCACAAATACAATCAGAAAAAAATGCAGCGTCTGCAGCGTGGATGGGGAGTGAGGCTCACAGGCAGCTGTGAGTGAAGAGGATTTAACAAAAAAGAATGATTTCTGTGGTGGAAACATATTACACAGCACAACACTGTTCTCAGCTCTCAGTAAATAATGATGACTAACCCAGATGGGATGAGAGTAGCAAATGATGCCTGTGGAGTGAATGCAGTTAGAAAGAAGGAAAAGATACCATGTAATTATAGCTGTTTTATTTTTCCCCAAACTGAGGAGTGTAACAGAATAAACAGTGGTGAATGGAGAGGAAGTCACACAAAATAAGCAAAATCAATTATGCATTTCAGTTTCAATAGATATCCAGATAGCACACATTTATGTTATATATGAATAAATCAATTTAATTTACAAATCATATAAAATATATATATTACTAATGACTCAAGTAGAGTTGACTGCAAAGAGTGCATTGTAGCAAAAAAGAGGAACTGATTCTGGAAAAGCAATTCAGTAGAAAGATACCGAGTAGCTCTGGAGATCTGAGAACCAGATGTGGAGGCTCCACAACTAAAAATAATGCCCAAATCATTCTGCAGTTCTGGTCAATCAAAGACACAACTTCATTGCCTCAGGAACCAGAGGATGCCTGTTTCCCTCGTGGAAACTGTTGAGACAGAGTCAGAGAAACTGCCTCTCAAAGTGCAGCCTCTGATGGACTGGCCTCTGGAGTTGGCTGCAGTCACTCCAGCTCCCTGTCACCAGAAAGCATTTTGTAATGTCTTTCCTTTAGGTCACTTTTGTTTAGAGTCAGTGTGTGTGTGGCACAACTTTAGTCACTAGGAAAGTAAGGATACAGTGCATTTGGCTTCCAAAGGAGATTGGGTATGCCCCCTTAGTTGGAAGATTCCTCAAATATAATATGGAGATTCAGATATTGGCTGGACAAAAAGAATAGCAAATGGTCTTTGAAGAAAATAAGCAATAGAACTAAAGTACCCCAGAACATGACCATTCTTTATGTGAAAAACCTCATAAATGAAGAAGCCTAACCTATGGAGATCACCATCGTGCTATGGTTCTTACCATCAAGTGTATATAACTGAAAAAATTACTATTGCAATGTGGATTTTCTAAGCAGATGGTTTAGCTAAGTGGCCTAACCAACCACTAACATTTAAAGCATGTATTACTATTAAATAAAACTTAATAACAATGATTGCATTGTTTATCATTATCTGAATGTTATTATTGGGTATTTTGGCTAAATCATATTTCATTCAATGTAAATTTTGGCCAAATCATATTTTATTCAATGTAAATGACATATAAGCTTTTTTTTGCCATTTCCTTTTTAATTCTCACTCTCTAGTGTCTACTTCTTTTTTGACAGTAAGCAAACTCAGATCTGTCCTATCCTATATAATAAAAAGATAATATGCAAATTGACCCTCACACCCCCATGTCGTCACAAGACGGCCACCCTACATCGTCACAAGATGGCTGCACCCACGTTGTCACAAGATGGTTGTCAGGGGAGGGCAGTTGGGGGTGACCAGGCCTGCAGGGGAGGGCAGTAGGGGGTGATCTGGATGGCAGGGGAGCAGTTAGCTGTCAATCAGGCCAGCAGGGGAGTGGCTAGAGGGTGATCAGGCTGGCAGGCAGAAGTGGTTAAGGGCAATCAGGCTGGCAGGCAGGTGAGTGGAGCCAGCAGTCCCGGATTGTGAGAGGAATGTGCCCCCGAGGGGTCCCATATTGGAAAGGGTGCAGGCTGGGCACCCTTTCCATGCAAGAATTTTAGCAGGCGAGTGGAGACAGCAGTCCCGGATTGTGAGAGGAATGGGCCCCGAGGGGTCCCATATTGGAGAGGGTGCAGGCTGGGCACCCTTTCCATGCAAGAATTTTGTGCACCAGGCATCTAGTAGTACCATAATTCTTGCTGCATCCTTGATCTATCATTGTACCACTCTCTTATCAATAACATTTTTAAATGTGTGTAAGATGCCCTGGTCGGTGTGGCTCAGTTGGAGTGTCCTCCCATCTCATACCCTGAAGGGTGGTGGGTTTGACTCCCATTCAGGACACATGCCAGGTTGTGGTCTCTTTCTCTCTCTCTCTCTCTCTCTCTCTCTCTTTCACACACACACGCACACACCTCTATCTTTCAAAAATCAATAAAGAAAAATAAAATAGAATGTGTGTAAGATGTTTGTCTCCACTTCCTGTCCTTCAGTGAGACACTTCTGAACACCTTGGAACTTTACTATTTCTCTTATAATTGCACTGAATATACTTTTAAGGTCATACTGCTAAATCCAGTGGAATTTTCAGTCTTTATCTTTCACAGTCTTCACTATTTTTCTTTTATAATCTCCAATTCATCCTACATACATTTATTCCTTTGTTAGCTCATATTTATGTTTCCCTTCCTACCTTTGCAGTCACTAATTTTTTACTCTTTTCCCTTTGCTCTCCTTTTAAATGCAAATATCTTCCCAAATTTTAATCTTTATCCTCTTCTACATGTTTTACAACCACCTTAGGTCATTCATTTGTTCCATGGAGGAGTATATAGAGTTATTAACAGTCTAATCTAAATGTGAAATTCTCCAATATATATCTTTAGTCTCAAACTCACTTCTGACCTTCTGTTATAATTCCAAAAGCATTTTAAATTAAATATTTATAAGGTCAAATTCATAATATTTTTTCCAGCCTGCTATTCCTGAGGACTTACTATCATATATACTTTAAGGCCTAAGGCTAATTGCAGGACATCTGGCCCAAATACCTATTGAAACTTAAATCTCATCCCATCAGTACCATGAATGTGTATTTGTGTGGTTATGTATGTTAAATTTTCCATATATACTGAATCTTTAAATGCTTGGAAGAGAACATGGAATGGTAACAATTTGAGAAATGTGAAGCAGGTTAGGTTTATTATCTATCAGCAAGAACACAGCATTTCATAATTTTTATTTATTAAACATATATTTTACATTTTATAACTATACTCTCCATTGTCCTTTTCTTCATCTTATCCATGAGCTAAATGATGAAATTGGTACTCTGTATTTAAAGAATTTGCAGTTACAAAGTTGTGAAGTTTCCAAATATGAATGTCACAACTGAGAGCATTTTTGTAGCTGGTCAGCATTTTATGATATTAAATTTATTCTGATTCTAGTAAATCCCTAGTGTTCTCCTAGTGACAATTCTTCTTCATCATTTGTTTATCCCTTCAAAATAACACACACACACACACACACACACACACACACACACACACACCATGCACAAATGCACTGCTACCATGGACATTTTTGCTGAGCATCATATTTTTCTTTGCCTTCTGACTGAAGAACTTAACACAATACTCCATATGCATTCAATCTACTCGAATGATTTGTAATCCTAGACATTTGCCATATTTTCAAGATTTTTATGGGTTGGATCAGCCAAAGCATAACATTTCAGCCAGGACATAAATTTTGTAAAGCTAGATCCATCTAAAATAAGTAAAAGATAGGGATCAGGCACAAGTTCAATTAAGATGTTGTTTGCATAAACACATTAAAAAAATTCAAATATTCTATTTCTCAAAGCTTCCAGGATTAGCCACTGAACTGCCCTCTTAAATCCCAGCTGCTGAGATTAAACATTAAAAATGGTCACTTGTGAGAATGAATAATGTGCCATTTCATTCCACTTGTATGATAAATTTTAGAGAGGCAAAGATTTTAAGTGTATTTTCTTAATAATGAATATGAGAACAATGTCATTGCTACTAATATTTCAGAGCTGAAATTCTCACTCATTGATTTATAGTCTGTATAACATATCAGATAAAATGTGATGACACATATGCACAGGGAAAGATATTATGAATTTGATCAATTATGTTAGATTTTTGTGTTGAGTAGCTCATACTCCTTTGAGAACTAAAAGCACAGGATTCTCCAGTGGGATTTGAATACTAGTTATAGGTAAAGAAACAGCAGAAACATGATGTAGTGAATATGCTTTTCATTTCTCTTTTACTTAATTTCCCTGGGATAAGAATGAAAAAAAATTAGGGTTCAAAATAATTTTTTATTTCTGCAAGAGAAACATGGTTTTGTATATTTAAACTTATGAGCAGAGGCTGATGGCCAATTGAGCAGTGGCACAAGAGAAAAATGTGAAGGAGTTATTTCTGTCTCTCTCCCCTCCCTCTTTGCTATTAAGAATAAAATTCCTTTGAACATTAATGTAAAAGTCGAACTACCCATAAGTATACATTAATATCTCTTTTAGAATGTTGATAATATAAAGAAGAAAAAGTACAAAATAAATATTCTTGTCCAATGCAGCCAAATTTCCACTCTACTCCCAGCAATATCCACCAAAGTAACTTTGCACTATATTTTTTATTTTTATACTAGAGGCCTGGTGCACGAATTCATGCACAGGTGGGGACCCTTGGCCTGATCAGTGGGGCCCATTGGGGCCGTCTTGCCCAGTCCCGATCAGGGCCCATCGGGGCCGGCTAGCCAGGGGAAGGGACCGCGGGAGTTTGGCCTGCCACCAGAGGTTGGCTGTGGGAGCACACTGACCACCAGTGGGCAGCTCCTGCATTGAGTGTCTGCCCCCTGGTAGTCAGTGCATGTCATAGCAACTGGTCATTTGGTCGACCAGTCATAATGGTCACTTAGGTTTTTATATATATACTAGAGGCCTGGTGCACGAAATTCGTGCACTGGGGGTGTGGGGGTTCCTCAGCCCAGTCTGCCCCCTCTCACAGTCTGGGAGCCCTCAGGGGATGTCCTACTGACAGCTTAGGCCCATTCTCCTTGGGGAGTGGGCCTAAGCTGCAGTCTGGCAGCAGAGGCTCGGAGCAGGAGCCCTGTGTGTGTGTGTGTGTGTGTGTGTGTGTGTGTGTGTGTGTCCACTGGGGGTGGAGGGCGCGGAATGGCCAGGCTGGGCCCTGAGTAGTACCACCACTGCTGCCACTGTCATTAGCGTCTGGGATGCAGGCATGGGTTGAAAAGACTGAACCACACCCCAGGCCTCTCTGACCCTGAGTTTGTTCATCTGGGAGTTGAAGCAGGAGGGGCCAGGCCCTGCACTCTAGGCCCTTCATGGAGACATCTTTTTTGCCCTCATTTTCCCCTTTCCAGGCCTGAGGACAGCAGCGTTCTTGGGGTTTTTTTGTTTGTTTTTTAACTTTTTTTTTAAGAAGGTGGAGATTTCTAGAAAAGACAAAATTACAGAGACAGAAAACAGACCTGTGGTTGCCTGGGGCTAGGGTGGGGTTGACTGCAGATTGGCAAACAGCATGATGGAAGCTTGAAAATGGTTTGTGTCAGTGGTTGAGCTGCTGTAGAAATTCAAGCATCAAACAGTATGCCTGCTGTGGGTGAGTTGTATGGCATTTAACTTCTTTCTATCATTACAATTCTTACCTTTCAATTTAGCATGGACCATCACTTTTCCAGGGTTCTAGGAAACATCGTAGAAGCCAGCTAACATCATCTCCTGGGGTATCAACACAAATGTCTTTGATCCATGCCAATGTCACTTTTTTTTTTCCAACCAGGGTCCAGAAAACCTGTGTTAGATGAGAGTTTTGTCTCACTTGGAGCTTGGCTATACTGATCAGCCTAGTCTTCTGTTTCACAGAAAGATGTGTGACTACACAGTCCATCCTGCTTTCACCCTCGCTTTCAATCAGTGATCAATTTTTCTTGACATTTTGTTATTTTTTTTCAGAGTGCCAAGTGAATTCAATAACATTAATAAAGCCACCTAATTCCTTTGTACTTATAATTTCTACTAGAGGCCCAGTGCACAAAGTTTGTGCATGGGGGGGGCATCCCTTAACCCAGCCTGCACCCTCTTCAATCTGGGACCCCTCGGGGGATGTCTGACTGCCAACATTTGGACATCCCTCTCGCAATCTGGGACTGCTGGCTCCTAACTGCTTACCTGTCTGCCAGCTGGCCTGATCCCCCTAACTGCTCTCCCCTCCTGGCCTGATCACCCTAACTGCTCTACCCTGCTGGCCTGATTGCCCCTAACTGCCTCTGCCTTGGCCCCACCATCATGGCTTTGTCCGAAAGGTCGTCTGGAAGAAGTCCAGTCTAATTAGCATATTATCCTTTTATTAGTATACTTAATCCTATGTTTTTCAATTACCTCCTACATTGTGCCAGATATTCATTCTTTCTTCCCAATTTACCACTGGTAAATTTAATAGTTTAACTATTGGTATATCATTTATGTCAGGAACTGACATATTGCTGGCCAGACTACAAGAGAATCCATGAGTGCCTGATTTCCCAGATCACTCCTTGTACAAACTGCCTTAGGTTACATTCCCTAGGAAGCTGATTTGGAGGTGGAGTTTAGGATGCAAGATGTTTATTGGAGTTTCCCTAGTATTAACACCTGTAAAAGAGAGGAAGCTAACAAAATTGGGCAAAAGTAGAAATTAAATTGCATTGAAGGCCCAATGACAAACTCATATAATCACTGGAACTCTGAAGCAAGAATGACCTTTCACGGTTGTTTCCCTTTGGGATCAGATGACCAGGTTTTAAAAATATATTTAAATAAATAAAACCTGCATTAATCAGGCTTTGGTTGTGACTGCCCTTGGCAGGGGCATGGTCTTGGACAAAATAGCTCTTGTCTCTGAGGCAGTCTCTGGGAAGGCTAACAGCACTTCCAACAGCTGAGACAGCAAATCCATGCATGAAGGGTGACCTGCACAACATATCACAGTGTCTCCCACTATCTACTGAATATGCCTCACTCATATCTACCCAACCCTAATTTAAAACCCTAGCCCATTTAAATATTCCTGGGCATACAGTAGGAATTCTTATAATTGTAGACGTTTATCTGAGTCAGTTCAGAAAGTTCAGATGTTGAGCTTCTGGTCAAGATGGTGGGGAGGTATATGTGGTATTTGCCTCCTCCCACAACCACAACAAAATTATAACTAAACTAAAGAACAACCATCATTAATAACTGTCTGAAATCTAACTAAACAGCAGTCCTACAACTGAGGATATGAAGAAGCCACAATAAGATTAACAGGAGGGGTGGAGATGCAGAACAGCAGGTCCGACCTAGACCCACATGCAGCAAATAAGAATTAGAAGGGATATCTCAGCTGCAGAGATTTTCCTGAAAAACAAGGTGTCCCAACCATACACTAGGCACCCAGCCGAGGGGTCCAGAACTGGGAACAGAAGTCCCCATAATTTCTGGCTGAAAAAACCAGCAGGGATTGTGGCTCAGTGAGATGGAGGGCTTCTTGAGTCCCAGGCAGTTCCTCTTAAAGGTAGTGCACACAGACTTACTCTGATTCACTCCATTCTGAGCTCCTGTGCTTGGAGTAGCAGCCTGAAAGATACTAGGGACATACAAGGAGGAAATTACTTGTCTGGCATCAGGGTGACAGCTGGAGTGGCAGCTTCCTCCCAGACAGAAGTGCTAGCAGAGCCCATTGTTCCCTTATAGGCCCTCCCATCACAGAGCTGGAAGGGGGTGCTATATATGAGTCTCCATTACACTGGTTATTACTGTTCACCTGCTCTGGTGATTCCCTGAGACCTTGCTCCACCTAACTGGAAGGCCCACACAAGCTGTTTCCAATGGCTTTTCCATAAGAATAGCCTGTCTTGGCTCATGCTGCAGACTTTCCTAAAATCTCTCAAACAAGCAGAAACTGGCCTCTATAGGCCTCATTCCTCTTCCTAAGTGGCCCCAGGGTTGGCATTAGTGGCAGCCAGCCTCAGTTTGTAGCCTGACCTCTCCTGGCCCCTCTAAATCCAGCAAAGTAACAGCCATCTGCAGATCACTTTGTAGCTCATGCCAGGTGGCCTGAGACAGGGCATAAGTGGCAGTTGATCTTGGCCTGCACCACCTTGGAGGCTTGATAGCCAGTGTACCTGGTGTATATCTTCAGACCACATGGAAGCACCACCCAACCACTTTCAAAAGCAATGCACTGAAGGAGCACTCAAGACCCACTGAAGTAAGTCCTGTTCCGTGGGGTTATCACCTGTATAGCTTATCATCCACAATGGTTATAGCTAATCATCGTAGCTGATTGAACTATGGCTAAATCTTTTCCATTAAGGTGGCAACAGCAATCAAGGCTCAACTACAACAGGAGGGTATACACAGACCACAAGAGGGAGACATCTGGAGTGCCCATCTCTGGGGAATGGGGAGGCTGTGCCACTGGACCCGACAGGACACCTAGTATATAATAAGGCCACTACACCAAACCCAGGAGATTTAGCAGCTCTACCTAATAAACAGAAATGAATACGAGCCAAAATGAGGAAACAAAGAAGTATATCCTAAGTGAAAGAACAGAAAAAAACTTCAGAAAAAGAACTAAACAAAATTGAGACAAACAATCTACCAGACAGAGTTTGAAACACTGGTTATAAGGATGCTCAGTGAACTTAAGGGAAGAGTAGATGAGCTTAGTGAGAACTTCAACAAAGAGATAGGAAACATACAAAAGAACCAGTCAGAAAGGAAGAACACATTGACTGAAATGAAGGATACATTACAGGGAATAAACAGTGAAGTACATGAAGCAGAGGATCAAATTAGAAATTTGGAAAATAAGAAAACAGAACAGTAGAAAGGAAAAAACTCCAAAAAATTGAGGATAGCATAAGGATCCTCTGTGCCAACAACTCTGGTATCATGGGGATGTTGGAAGGAGAAGAGAGGGGGCAAGGAATTGAAAACGCTCTTTGAAAAAATAATGAAGGGAAACTTCCCTAACCTGGTGAAGAAAATAGACATGCAAGTCCAAACACAGAGAGTCCCTAACAAGATAAACCCAAAGAAATTCATACCAAGACACATCACAGTTAAAATGCCAACGGTGAAAGACAAAAAGAGAATCTTAAAAGCAGCAATAGAAAGTAGTTAGTTACCTACAAGGGAGCTCCCATAAGACTGTAAGCTGATTTCTCAACAGAAACTTTGCAGGGCAGAAATATTCAAAGTGATGAAAAGAAAGACCTACAACCAAGCTTTCATTTAGAATCAAAGGACAGATTAAGAGCTTCTCAGACAAAAAAAAGCTAAAGAAATTCATCACCTAAAACCAGTATTACATGAAATGTTAAAGGGTCTTTATTAAAAAGAAAAAAAACAATTAAAAATATGAACAATAAAATGGCAATTTATACTGTATCTACACTAATAAAAGACAAAGATGCTAATTGACCGTACCTTCGTTATGCCCAAGCCACACCCACCAGCCAATCAGAGTGACAGAATGAAAATAAACCCAACCAAGATGGCGGCCGGCAGCCACGGAGCTGGAGCAAGCAGGAAGCTTGGTTGCCCCGGTGATGGAGGAAGCCAAGCTTCCCGCCTGTGGCCTCCACAAAAGGCAACAAAGTTTCAATTATAGAAGCTAAATAAATCCCAGATACCTGCTTCCAGACAGCCTCCACTGGGAGCTTGGGAGGCTGGGGGCTGTGCCAGCCTGCAAACAGCCATCAGCCCCTCACCCAATATGGCCACACCATCATGGGATGAGGGTCTCTGCTGGGGGGGGTGGACAGCCAGCAAAGAGCCATCAGCCCCTCACCAGGGCTGGCCAGGCACCCCAGCAGGACCCCCCTCCCTGAAGGGGTGTGGCCAGCCTGAAAACAGACCTCAGCCCCTCACCCAGGCTGGCCAGGCACCCCAGCAGGACCCCCCTCCCTGAAGGGGTGTGGCCAGCCTGAAAACAGACCTCAGCCCCTCACCCAGGCTGGCCACACCCTCATGGGGTAAGGGTCCCTGCTGGGATCTTGGCCAGCCTGCAAAGAGCCATCAGACACTCCCCCAGGCTGGCCAGGCACCCCAGCAGGACCCCCCTCCCTGAAGGGGTGTGGCCAGCCTGAAAACAGACCTCAGCCCCTCACCCAGGCTGGCCAGGGACTCCCACCCAGATCTGGGACACCCTTCAGGGCAAACCAGCTGGCCACCACCCATGCACCAGGCCTCTATCCTATATAATAAAAGGGTAATATGTAAATTGACCCTAACAGCAGAGCGACTGGGAATCACTGGTCACTATGACACACACTGACCACCAGGGGGCAGATTCTTAATGCAGGAGTTGCCCCCTGGTGGTCAGGGTGCTCCCACAGGGGGAGCTCTGCTCAGTCAC
>NW_005370134.1:266272-266881 GCF_000412655.1 Myotis brandtii
CCGCCTCCTCAGCAGCGCTAAGGATGTCTGACTGCAGCTAGGCCTGCTCCCTGCTGGCAAGTGGACATCCCCCGAGGGCTCCCGGGCTGCCAGAAGGATGTCTGACTGCCAGCTTATGCCCAATCCTCTTGGGAGCAGGCCTAAGCCAGCAGGTGGTCATTCCTCAAGGGGTCACAGACTGGGAGAGGGCACAGGGCAGGCTGAGGGACCCTCCCGAGTGCACAAATTTTTGTGCACTGGGCCTCTAGTCTACACTAATAAAAGAAAAACATGATAATTAGCGTACGACCGCTATCCTTCCCATTGGCTAATCAGCATATCCTTATGCAAATTAACTGTCAGCCAAGATGGCGGCCGGCAGCCATGCACTGAAGCCAACAGGGAGGCTTGCTTGCTCCAGTGACTGCAGACTCCAACGTTCCCCGCCTGACTTGCCGGCCTCTCAGCTGCAACTCTAAGCAAATATAGAAGCTAAACAAAACCCCAGAAACCAGCTTTCAGTCAGCTGGGCTTCAGCCAGCCTGACCGCAACATTGTATCAATGTTTTCAGCAGCGAGGCCTCAGAGCTAAAGCTGGCCCAGAATAAAAAAAAAAGAAAAAGAAAAAAA
>NW_005370134.1:268041-276573 GCF_000412655.1 Myotis brandtii
GCCCTGCTCTGTGTGTGACAGGGGGTGGCACCGCAACCTCCCCATTAACCCTGCCTTGAGTGTGACAGGGGTCGGTGCCCCAACCCCCCAATTGGCCCTACCCTGAGCGTGACTGAGGGTGGCATCGCACCCTCCTGATCCGCCCTGCTCTGTGCATGACAGGGGGCGGCACCCCAACTCCCCAATAGGCCCTGCTCTGAGCCTGACCAGGGGCTGCACCTAGGGATTGGGCCTGTCCTCTGCCACCTGGCAGCAGGCCTAAGCCAGCAGGTCGTTATCTCCCGAGGGGTCCCAGACTGCGAGAGGGCACAGGCCGGGCTGGGGGACACCCCTCCCCACCCTGAATGCACAAATTTTTGTGCATCGGGCCCCTAGTATATATATAAAAGCCTAAGCAACCGAATGACTGAATGACCGAATGACTGGTCACTATGACATGCACTGGCCACCAGGGAACAGATGCTCAACACAGGAGCACCCCCCTAGTGGTCAGTGTGCTCCCATAGCCAACCTCCCATAGCCAGCCAACCTCCCACGGTCCCTCTCCCCAGCCGGCCAGCCCCCTGTGGTCCCTCTCCCCTGCTGGCTGGTCCCCACAATTATCCCCAACTATGGCCAGGCTAAGAGATCCCACCTGTGCATGAATTCATGCACCTGGTCTCTAGTATATATATAATCTATCAACAATTGAATCTACAAAACAAAATAAACAAACAAGCAGAACAGAAAAGGGCTAATAGATTCAGAAAACCTTTTGGCCATTTACATATAGAGCAAGAGTTGGGGGGATGGGTAAAAAAGGTTAAGAGATTAAGAAGTATAAATTGGTAGTTACAAAATAGTTATTTGGATGTAAAATACAGCATAGGTAATATAGTCAACAATATTCTAATACTATGTAAGGTGTCAGATGGGTACAAGATTTATCAGGTTGATCACATTTTATGTTATACTAGAGCCCAATGCATGAATCTGTGCATGGGTGGGCTCTGGCCAGCCCAGCCCCAGTCGGGGCAGATTGGGCCGGTCAGGAGGAGACAGCAGGACGTTGGCTGACTGGCCTGCCTTGATCAGGGCCCAATCAGGGCTGAGCCGGCTGGGGGCCAATGGCAATTGGCCAGAGGGCCCCGCCCCTGATTGGGGTGGGGGGCCAATTCGGGGTAGGGCTGGCTGTGGGGAGGGGCTGTGGACGGTGGGCCAGCTGTCTCCATCCAAAAATGGGATGGGGTACAATTAGGGGTCAGCGGCCAGGGTAGGGACCATGGGTGGTTGGCCAGCTAGCCCTGCCACTGATTGGAGTGGGGGGTCCTATCAGGGATGGCGCTGACTGGGGGAGGGGCTTCATGAGGTTAACTGGCTGGCCCTGCCCCCTATTGGGGTGGGGGGGGGGAATCAGAGCTGGCGCTGGCCTGGGGAGGGCCTGTGGGCTGGTTGGGTGGGGCAGGCTGATCGGGGGAGGGCCTGCTGGGGGAAGGGCCACAGGGGGGTGGGCAGGCTGCCCCGCCCTCAATTGAGGTGGGAGAGGCCGATCAGGGGTGGGCTAGCTGGGAAGAGGGGCCACAGGAGGTTGGCCAGCTGGCCCCACACCCCAATCGGGCTGGTTCCCTGGCCACAGTGGGCATCATAGCAACCAGTAGTTCCAGTCGTTACTGCATTCCAGTTGCTGGCTTTTTATGTATATAGATAATATCTAATCACTGCGTTGTATACCTGAAACTAATATAATATTGTATTTCAACTGTAATTTTTAAAAAATGTTTTAAAAGAAAAGAAACAAATAAATAAAGTGATACAAGTGTTAGTTTTTCCTTTATTTAGTTTTTGTAATTGTTTCACTTGGGCAGTCTGATTATCCTCACAGTTCATTGTAATGCACATTTGCTTTGACTGTTTTTTTTTTTTGTTTTGCCTATAAAGTTGAATGTTTAACAATGTGTGTATAGTTCCACTAACATGTGGATTATTTTCTAATAAATATGGTAAATGTATTTTTTTTCTTCCTTATAATTTTTTAAATAACATTTTCTTTTCTTTAGCTTACTATATTGTAAGAATACTCTATATAATACTAGAGGCCCAGTGCATGAGCATGAGATTCGTGCACTTGGGGGGGATCCCTCAGCCCAGTTTGCAACCTCTCGCAGTCTGGGAGCCCTCTGGAGATGTCTGAATGATGGCTTAGGCCCGCTCCCTGTTTTTAACAAGTTCTCTAGGTGCTTTCTCATAATAATCACTACTCCAGGCATGAGCAACTAATAGGTGTCTTAAAAATTAGGAATGAACACAGATTAATTTATTTCTATTAAATGCTGAGGCAATACTAGTATAAATAATGTCTTAGCATGTGTATATGTAAATAATTTATACAAATAAATGATATTCTCTAAATGGTAGATGACATATTAGTGACTCTGATTATTATAAACAATCCATGCTATTGATATTGAATGTTAAGGCCTCCTAAAGAAATATGACTTTTTAATAGGGTGCCATTTTACCTAATACCCTCTTTCTAAAGCATTTACATTTATAATTGGTATATAAATGTTTATGAAAAAGAAAATATTCATGAGACAAGGAAAATGTTTTATGAAGAATAAGAAATTTGATGGATGTTTCTGTAAAAATGAACTGTTGTATTAAAAAGTGACAAGATTGTCCTAACTGGTTTGGCTCAGTGGATAGAGCATCGGCCTTCCAGGTTCAATTCCGGTCAAGGGCATGTACCTTGGTTGCAGGCGCATCCCCAGTGGGGAGTGTGCAAGAGGCAGCTGATTGATGTTTCTCTCTCATCAATGTTTCTAACTCTCTATCCCTCTTCCCTCTCCCCTCTCTGTAAAAAATCAATAAAATATAAAAAATAAATAAATAAAATAAAATAAATAAAAAGTGACAAGATTTATAGCTGTTCATAATAGTGATCTCTTACTTGCTATAAAGCAATTAGGAATATATAAAATTTTGATAATAAAAGTATTCATCACATTTTATTGCATTATAGAAAATCATAATGCCCATTATATTTTAGTCTTATATTTCCTTACCTTGTATTTTTATTCTAATATAAAAGTAGTCTATGGCCATACCACCCTGAACGCGCCCGATCTCGTCTAATATAAAAGTAATTGTTTATATTTAAAATTGTATTACAATTATTAACCTTAAATTTTTCTTGTAACAGAAAGTAAATTTCAAAACATAAATTCCTATTAGTTTCACTGAATGTTTAATATAATTATTATATTTTCTGAACAAAAATTTCTGAGATTTAACAAATTCTTCCCAAAGTATAAAAAATGTCTATATTTTATTATTTTATTTAGATGAGAAGTTTCTAATTTGGTAAAAATTCACATTCACATTACATTCCCTATTTTTCTTTATTGTATTTCCAAATTATGTTCAAATATTAATAGACTAGAGCAGTGATGGCGAACCTTTTGAGCTTGGCGTGTCAGCATTTTGAAAAACCCTAACTTAACTCTGGTGCCGTGTCACATATAGAAATTTTTTGATATTTGCAACCATAGTAAAACAAAGATGTATATTTTTGATATTTATTTTATATATTTAAATGCCATTTAACAAAGACAAATCAACCAAAAAAATGAGTTCACGTGTCACCTCTGACACACGTGTCATAGGTTCGCCATCACTGGACTAGAGGCTTGGTGCATGATCAGGAGAGACACGGGAGGATGGCCAGCCAGGGAGGGACAGCAGAAGGGCTCCAGGGTTTGTCTGGCCCATCTTGCTCAGTCCTGATCAACCAGACCCTAGCAGCAAGCTAACCTATCGATCAGAGTGTTTGCCCCCTAGTGGTCAGTGCATGTCATAGGGAGTGGTTGAGTGGCCTTAGCATATCATTCGCATATTACGCTTTGATTGGTTGAATGGATGACCAGACGACTGGACATTTAGCATATTAGGCTTTTATTATATAGGATGTTCTCTGTAATATTAGCATATTTTTAGACATTTTTTCTCTTTTTTTTTTAAAGATTTTTAATTGACTTTTAGAGAGAAAGGAAGAGAGAAAATCTTCGATGTGAGAGGGAGACATCTATCATCTGCATTAATTGGCTGCCTCCTGCACGCCCAGCACTGGGGATTAAGCCAGCAACTCAAGCATGTACCCAGACTGGGAATAAAACTGCAACCTTTCAGTGCATGGGAGGATTGCCCAACTAACTGAGCCATATCGGCCAGGGATACACATTTTATTTCAAATTCTAGATTTAAATTTCCCCCTTGTTAATGCATGCTTTGATATTCATACATTGATGAATATATTTTATTGTCAGTAACTCTTGATTATTTCTAGTTGCTTGACACACTCTATTGAAAATTAGCTTTTTCTCTTTTACCGAGAAATTGGAACAACAACATAATTTTTAAAATTAAGTTTCACAATTAAAGCTTTTTTATGTGTGTTTTTAAGTTGGTAGGCAAGACACTGTTTTGAAGTAAACGTGTTAGATCCAGATGGTTGAGAGACAAAGTGAGTTAGAGTCTAAAATTTGGATGTAATACAAAAAAATTTACATCTTTGCCTAATCAAAGAATATAGAGTTTTTACAATCAATGAACCAAAGAGATGGATATATAGTTTAAGTATTTTCCCTCCTTAAGTACTGTAAAAGACAACACCGAAAGAAACCATGTAGTTTCTAATGAGAACATTTCCATAACCCAAACAAAATAAATATCTAAAACATTCTCCCGAATAAGGTGGGGAATTGAGAGAGTGCTGGAAGCCGATCTACCCTTGCTGCTTGATGCAGTCGCTGCAGGGAAGAAACATCTGCACAGCTTATGTTTCAAGGGACCTGGCATATATGGCATACTGTTCTTAATATGTTTGCTCCCCTTCTTAAGCGCTATGTGTTTTAACCAAGGTCACCTCTCTGAGAAAGGTTGTTTCCCCAGGTGAGGATTTTTATCAGTAAAACCCCTTAACTAAATGCCAGGCGGGTAGTTAATCACTTTAACTATGAACAATCACGCTTAAACTACATAATCTTTACTTAGAGTAATCTCCTTCAGTTACTTCCTTGTAGCTTAATAGAACAATAGAGTAACCTTGGAATGGAGATAAGAAATGCCCTAACCTTTGGAATAGAATGGATAGGATTAAGATCAAATAGTATGAATACAGATGTAAGAGGACAATAAAATGAGGAACCTGGCTATGATGATCACCTGAACGCTGCCTCCGTGTCACTCCTTCTTCGCCGACTCCGTCCACACCTTTGGGAACCACTGGACCTGCTGGGGCTGGACCCCAGCAAGAGAGAAAGCCCACTAGCAGAGACCCCAGAGCTAATGTGTCCACAGTCTGATGTCACAGGGTAGAGGAAGACTTGCCTGCCTCATGGAAAACCTTCACTTTATGATGGTGCTTGAACAGTGATGATAGCAGCTAAGAGTTCTTGAATGAAGTCCAAAGTGTGTGAGGTTGAAAGTGACAGCAAAGGGGACCTTGGGGCTCTTATATGGGAGAATGTGCTCCCTTACCACATGTGTTCCTCTTGATAATTGAAAGGGGCTTTGGTCCAAGGATAAGATGCTGAACAGTAATTAGAGGTGAGATGAAAAAGTGTGCCTCAGTGGAGGCCAGTGATGATGTCTCATGTGTGACAGCACACATAACATGTTTCTCATTTAAATCCCTATGACTTTTGGAAATGAAATTTTATTAGAATCCTCAAGTATAACTTTTGTATGTCTGAAACTATAAAAATTATTTTAAAAACTGCCTTTACATGCACCTTAAAAGTATATATGGTGTATATCACAGAAAAGATATATATCACTGAAAACTTACCTAAATTGTTTTCCTGTAAGCAACTTTATTCACACTTTTTCATGTTTTCATATATATAAATATAAAATATTTTCAGACATATAAGATATATGTATATGTATACAAATCATACATATTAGAATTAATAGTGTTTATTTATAATTGGTTGGATATTTTCAGGAGGTTTAGTAAACTTATTTATAAATCTCTGTTCTTGTAAATGAATATTATTTACATCAAACATCTTAAATCTGTAGGTTCAAAATATACACTTTATTACACTTCGACACACAAAAGAGAAATGAACAATTCTGGCCATATCCTCTCTGCCATTATATAGACTAACAGTTAACACATTTTTCTAACCCAAATTCTTCAGCTTTTAATATGTCAATAATAACATGTCTTTCCCCTGTGTAAACATTGCTGGTGGTTCCCAATTGTTTAGAATTTAAGTAAAGCCTTTTCCTGAGATCTGCATGCAACTTTACTGCCTTGTCCTGGCCTGGCTTTTGGCAGGAATTCATGCCTTACTCCTCACTGGCTCCAGGCATCTGCACTTATTCAGACTTGAGATGTACCAAGTCTTTTCCAAAGTCAATGACTTTGCACTTGCTGTTTATTTCCCCTTAGATCTTCAAGTGTTTGATTCTTTTTTGTAATTCAGGTCTCAACTGATGGGAAAAGGACCTCAGAGAAAAAGAGCTTTCCTGAATAAACTACATGATGTAACCTTCTCCCCCAAGATCACACAAATGTACCTACACCCACAGCACAATGCTTTCTTGTTTTCATAGCACTTTTCACTATCTAATTGGACCTATTATTTGACTGCTTGAGCTGAGATTTAAAATAATAATATTGATAATAATAATGAGTGAAGTGTTCATTTGTGTATCTACTTTACTCATTTTTGATGTGGAGATCATTAAAGGAGCTATATAAACATGAGAAATTGTAACCAGTAATCATATGAGATGATTACTGCACATAGTTCCAAGTTACTAGAACATACATTACAAAGAAATGGATATGAAAATTGATTTCTTATGGACCATGGAGGACTTTGTCTTATTAAAAAGTTTGACTCACAAGAAAACAATGAAAGTTTTAAGATACAATGTAGATATCTAGTGACAGCAGATACAGTACAGTTAAGATAAACATGTATGAGAGCCTCATATGCTTGCCAATTTATTTTGGGAAGATCCTAAAAAGGTTCCTGATATAATACTAATGCATTTGAGCATGTATCACAAATTGATAATCTACATTGTTTGTATAAGTTCTCTATAAAACAATACCTAGAAAATTCCCTATAGCTAAAATGAAATGCCATCTGAAGTTTCTAGCAAATGACTCTCTGTTATTTCCATTTCAATTCCTAAGCTTCAGACAGAAAACTAAATTGAAAAGTTATGGGTGTATCCACATAACTTCTCTGAATGAATCAACTCTGTTCTTAATGTTGGTCATTTTCTCTTCTCCATAGCTACATGTTCAGCTGAAAGAAAGCTTGAGACACACTTTGCAGCCACAAAGTCCTGCCATGAGTTTGCTATATCAATTTAACATCATCTACCATTGTCAACATATATTTTTAGTTAATTATCGTCTGAACATAGTTTACTAGCACTAGGTTCAGTGTGGAAACTTGAAATGTAGTTAAAATAGAAGTTAAATTTCTATGGTCACCTCAATAAATTCAATTTTTTTTTTTAAAGTTAAATTTAGTCAAACTATGTAGTTCAAATTCATAAAAAGGCCTTAGTGATGTTACTTAAAAATCTCTGTTCCTGCTTTCTCCATGACGATAATAAATGTATCTACTTCATAAAGTTGTTTTTTAGATTAAGTATCCTATATAATGAGAGGAATATGCTAATTATCTGTTACGCCATAATGTCACGACCAGATCAGCAGGCTGCGGCGTCCCTGCCCTCTGCTCAGGCAGCTACAAGGCCCAGGGTAGGATAGAATACAACAAGAGGGGATAAGAAAGGAGCGGGAGAGGAAGGCAGGCCTGCATGCAGACAGGCCAAGAGGAGAAACAGAAATACAGAAAGGGAACAAGCCAGCGAGGGGCAGGACACAGGCAGGGCGGAGCGGGGAGTCCCGACAGACGCCTGGTGGGGGCCATTGGCAGGTCCCCAGACGGAGGGGTGGACCATCCGAGGCCTTCCCTGCGGAGGTTTTCCTGCTTTGCGGCAGCAGCACCCGGGCCCGGCTGGCCTCGGCCACCCTCGCTGGGCTGGGCATCCTGGGCAGGGAAAGGGAGCAGGACGGTGGCGGGGAGGCGGGGGAAGGGGGCAGTGAACACCTGGCCAGGGCTGAGCCCTGGTTGGGGGTTAATGCCCCCCACCCCAATGGAAGCTTTAAAGAGGGAAGGAGGGCTCCTCCCTCTGGCTCACACACACCCCCGCCTGGGCCTCCTCTCTCTCTGGCTCCATTTTCTCCACCGCTGGGGGCCGGGGTCTCCTGTGGAGGCCCAGCCAGTACCCTAGGTCTCCCTTCAGAACCCCGGGGGGAGCCAGGAGATGGAGAGATGGGCGGGGGTCGTGGTGGAGGGAGCAGCAACCCCTGCGAGTTTTGGGGGAAGTAACCAGCAGGGGAGGGGCAGAACAGGGAGGGCCCCCCCCAATATAGATGAGTGGCTTCTGGGGCTGCCCCCTCCAGGCTGGGGCCAGGGGGGCCTGGGGCTGGTGGGTGGGGAGCCTGGGGCTGGT
>NW_005370134.1:276672-276977 GCF_000412655.1 Myotis brandtii
GGGGGGAGGGTTTCCGGGAGGCCGAGGGAAGCAAGACAATGGGGACATTCTGCAGCAGATAATGACCATCACGGACCAGAGCCTGGACAAGGCCCAGGCCAAGAAACACGCCCTAAACTGCCACCGAATGAAGCCAGCTCTCTTCAGCGTCCTGTGTGAAATCAAGGAGAAGACCGGCCTCAGCATCGGAAGCTCCAGGAGGAGGAGCCGGTGGACCCCCAGCTTATGCGCTTGGACAGCATGCTTCTGGCGAGGGTGTGGCTGGGCCTGAGAAGGGGGGGGGGGGGCAGGGGCGGGGGTCAGGA
>NW_005370134.1:277175-280949 GCF_000412655.1 Myotis brandtii
AGAAGGGGGGGGGGGGGCAGGGGGGGGGCTCAGGAGCAGCAGCTGCAGCCACGGCAGCTTCCCAGGCGGTGTGTCCCCTGACAACTCCATCAAACTGGACTATCGCAGCAAATTCGCCCAGATCCGCCATATCTACCACTCGGAGCTGGAGAAGTGTGAGCAGGCGTGTAACGAGTTCAGGGCCCACGTCATGAACCTGCCGAGGGAGCAGAGCCGCAGGCCCGTGGCCCCCAAGGAGACGGGGCGGTGGGAGCATCATCCACCGGAAGTTCAGGCCATCCAGAGGCAGCTCAGGCAGAGCACCTGCGAGGCCGGCATGACCCTGCGCTCCCGGTTCCTGGGTGCCAGACGGAAACCTGGGAACTTCAGCAAACAGGCCACCGAGGTTCTAAATGAGTATTTCTATTCCCACCTGAGTAACCCGTATCCCAGTGAGGAGGCAAAGGAGGATCTCGCCAAGAAGTGTGGCATCACCGTCTCTCAGGTCTCCAACTGGCTTGGCAACAAGCGGATTCGCTATAAGAAAAATATCGGAAAGTTTCAAGAGGAGGGAAACATCAATGCCATCAAGACCACCGTGCCTGTCACCCAGGGGGGCCACAGCCTCATCAGCTCCCGGCACCCCCTTCCTCCGCAGGCTCTGGCGGCTCTTTCAATCTTTCAGGATCCGGAGACATGTTTCTGGGGATGCCCGGGCTCAATGGAGATTCCTGCCCTGCTTCCCAGGTGGAATCACTCCGACACTCGATGGGCCCAGGGGGCCATGGAGATATCCTCGGGGAGGCCAGATGGACAGCCCTCGGGAAATGAGGGCAAACGGTGCTGGCAGGAGGCTGTGACCCCGTCCTCAGTGACGTCCCCAACAGAAGGACCAGGGAGCGTTCATTCTGACACTTCCCACTGCTCTCACCCCTCAGGCCACAGGGTGGGGCTCAGAGGTGACTCTTGATGAGAGGACAAAGGCATCCAGAGGACAAGCCCCAGACACAGGAGAAGCACAAGATGGAGAAGGGCAAATGGGGTCGCCCTACCCCAGCCGACTCAGTGCTGGGGTTGCTGACTACATGGCAAGGAGAAGGGGGTCCCCTAAGGGAAGGTGAGGTCTGTCTCCCCTTTTTTCTCCCTTCTTTTCAATCTTTTTCTCTTTCCATTTATTACACAGAAACACACCCCAGAACCCTACTTTCAGATCCTCTCTCTCTCTCTTACACACATACACAACTACTCTGTTTCTCTCTCTCATAGATACATACACAACTATTGTTTCTCTATAGACACATATACATTCTTTCTCTCTCAGACACATAGATGACTATTATGTTTCTCTCTCTCTCTCTCTGGTTTCACCCATTCTCTCTCCCCCACCCCTTATCTGCTCTGGGATCTGTGGAGACTCCAGCCTTGCCCTACTTACCAGAGGTGCCAAACAGGGGGACACAACTTCTGGACAGATGATCTGGCCATGCCCCTGGGCCTCCCACCCCTTCCCCTCCAGACGGCTTTATTACCTCATATGAAGCTCATCTTAAACCAATAGAATTGCTCAGTGGGGGAAAAAAAAAGAAGAAGAAGAAGGGAAGGAGGGAGGGAAGAACTTTATAAAGGAGTCAGTAGACAGCAGAGTTAAAGAAGGAAAGAAGATGTATGAGTGAACTGTAGGAGCTATAATGAAAATCAAGTATAGTTATGTATTGGGGACAGATTTTAAAAGAAGGAGTCAGAAAAGAAAAAAAGATAAATGATAGTGAATAATTAGGCATGTAGATAGATAGATATTAAAACAGTGGAAGTAAGTAGAGAAGAATTTTTGGGAAAGGTAGGATGAGAGAAAAAGAGAAAGGGAAGAAAAGTCTTAAAGAGGAGCCAGTAGAGCTTAAAAGGAGAATGGGAAGAAGGAAGAAATGGGGGAGAGAGCAAAGCAGGTCCAAGGGAGGAAGTGAAGAAAAAAATTAAGGTGGGAAGGAAGGAAAAGGGGAGGGAGGGCAAAGATAAAGATAAAGGAAAGAAGGAATGTGGGGAGGGAAGGAGGGTAGGAGAAAGATGGGAAGAAGGATGATGGAACAGAAGTAGGAAATGAGGAAGAAAGAAAAGTTTATAAATGATGAGTCAGTAGGAAAAAGTCTTACATAAAGGAGAGAGAAAAATTGTGTGAGAGGGAGAAGCCAATAAGGAAGACAAATACAATTGTGTGTGAAGGGGATAAGATTAAAAAAGAAAGTTAATAGGGTCAACCAAGCTGGCAGGGGAGGGCACTTAGTGTATTTGGAAAATATAACTGTATCAGGACTACATTCATACTTTAATTTTGCTTGTCATTTCACAATTAATATTAACTATCTATCTATGATATACTAGTCTTGGGATTATTTTCTTTTAAAGTGGGCTTCTAAATTTTTGCTTCTGGCTGCAAACCCTGTGGCAAAAATTGCTCTACTGCAGTTTCAAGAATCTATGCTACAAAACTAAAAACATCCTTCTCAAAGAATTGTAGAGGGGAAAAATAAGCCCAGCCAAAAAATATAAATGCCCTTCCAGCACCAAGACTATCATTGGCTGGAGAGATTGCTTTTGGCAAATAATTAACTCAAGCTTTAGAGGTGTATTGTTTAATCTATTTTACAAAAGAATACAAGACAAAGCCAAACCAAATAAAACATCACAACCATTCTTTGGGTATATAAAATTTGGGCTGAGAATCACTTGGAAAAAAGAATAATTGTTGGGCAGCAGGCATATAGTTTCATTATTTAAAAAATATGCAATTACAATTGAATAAGGCTGAAATAAAACTGTAATAAAACACTGGTAATTTTTGGATTTTAAAGATAAAGGTTATCATCTCCCTCGTGTGTTAGACAGACATGTGTTTTTGGCAACTACCTTGAAATTTTGCCCAGGCCCTATTACAGCCATCCTTATCTATGTTTCATACTGAGAAACAGAAAAAAAAGGCAAATCCCAGTCTGCTGAGGCAGGAATAAATGCATTGTGTACCTTTATAGTTCATTCATTTGTTGAAAAGAATTCTGGCAGTTCACCAGTAGTGAAATTACTTCTTTCAAATTTGTAAGACTCTTTCCACTAGCAGGCTCTCTTTTAAGGCAAATAGCAAAATTAAACAAAACAAAGCAAAAGAAGTGCTGTGAGAAAAGGAAAAGAATTGATTTTACAAAATAATACATATTTTGCAGCAACATGTTTTCATAAAGTGACTGTTATTTATGAGTGAGATAATTTAGATTAATTTGAAAAGCTTGGAAAGGGAAAACTAGAATATTGAAAACATTTTTAAAAGTTTTATTTAAAAGTGAAAAAGTAATAATAAGCCCAGACAGAATTGCTCAGTTGGTTGAGCGTTGTCCTGTGCACCAAAGGGTTGCTCCTTTGATTCTCGGCCACTGCACATACCTGGGTTTCAGGTTTGGTCCCAGGTTAGGGCAAGTATAGAAGGCAACCAATTGATGTTTCTCTTTCATATTGGTGTTTCTCTCCCTGCCCTCCCATCTTTTCTCTCTAAAATCAATAAAAATATTTTTTATTTTAAATATATTTTTATTGACTTCAGAGAGGAAGGGAGAGGGAGATAGAAACATCAATGATGAGAGAGAATCATGGATCCTCTGCTTCCTACATTCCCCATACTGGGAATTGAGCCTGCCAACAGGGCATATGCCCTGACCAGAAATCAAACTCTACACCAAGCATGTCAAACTCACGGCCCACAACAAATATTTTTGCAGCCCAGCCAATATAACGGTATGTAAGAAATGTTTT
>NW_005370134.1:282725-283693 GCF_000412655.1 Myotis brandtii
TGCAGTTATTCAGTGTCTGGTAAGTTAATGTTCAAGAAAAAAATTAATTTTTATAAAATGTTTTATCATTTTATGTTAAAGATTACTCATTTCAGCCCTTTGTATTTAGCATGTCTCTATAGAAATAAACATACATTTCTATTAAAATTGAAGCTTTTGTTTTTCTGTGGCCCACATAAACTTAAACCTTGTTTACTTGGCCCGTGTTAGCCTTTGAGTTTGGCAACCTTGCTCACACGTTTTGGTGTATGGGAGGATGCTCCAACTAACTGAGCAAACCTGGCCAGGGTTGGAAAAAGTCACTTTTAATTCTATTATTGATTAAATATTGATAAAGACTATGAAAAAGAATAAAAATTTTTTCAAAAGACAGAAAACAGGAGAAAGTTTTTACTAATGATAACAGTCCTAAGTAAAAATATTTGATTCATTGCCCTGACTGGTTTGGCTCAGTGGATAGAGCATCAGCCTATGGACTGAAAGTTCCCAGGTTCGATTCCGGTTAAGGGCATGTACCTTAGTTGCGGGCACATTCCCAGTAGGAGGTGTGCAGAAGGCAGCTGATTGATGTTTCTAACTCTCTATCCCTCACCCTTCCTCTCTGTAAAAAATCAATAAAATATGTTTAAAAAAATATTTGATTAATGTAAAACTACACACAAAAAATTTCTTATTTCTTATATTTTCATTTATCTGTGAAGAATTACCAGTGTGACAAAGAGTTCTAAGCAATCTAAAGAAAATTAGAAGCATAGCTAGGATGTGGTGGAATCCCTATCATAATGGTAGAATGAGCATATCTACACTAATAAAAGAGAAACATGGTAATTAGCGTAGGACCGCTACCCTTCCCATTGGCTAATCAGCATATCCTTATGCAAATTAACTGTCAGCCAAGATGGCGGCTGGCAGCCAGGCAGCTGGAAGCGAACATGAGGCTTGCTTGCTCCAGTGACTGCAGACTCCAA
>NW_005370134.1:284084-286781 GCF_000412655.1 Myotis brandtii
TAGGGATTGGGCCTGCCCTCTGCCACCCGGGAGCAGGCCTAAGCCAGCAGGTCGTTATCTCCCGAGGGGTCCCAGACTGCGAGAGGGCACAGGCCGGGCTGGGGGACCCCCCCTCCCCCGCCCCCCGAGTGCACAAATTTTTGTGCACCGGGCCTCTAGTATATATATAAAAGCCTAAGCGACCGTAATGACGGAATGATCGGAACAACTGGAATGACCAGAATGACCAGTTGCTATGACACGCACTGACCACCAGGGGGCAGATGCTCAACGCAGGAGCTGCCCCTATCCTGCAGGCCCCAATCACTGATGGGGCCTGCCACCCAACCTCCCGGTCCCTCCCCCCAGCCGGCATGTCCCGATTGCCCGATTGGGGCTGGGCCCTGGACTGGGATGGGGAAATGGGGGTGGGTGGCAGTAGATGAGGGTGGAAAGGGGAGGAGGAGGGAGGAGGCAGGGAGGCGGGGAGGCAGGAAGGGGGGAGGCAGGGAACCGTGTGGTGGCAGCACACAGGCAGTGAGGGAAAGAGGAGGTGGGGAGGTGGGGAACCTGATCAGCCCTGATTGCCAGCCAGGCCTAGGGACCCCACCTGTGCACTAATTTTGTGCACCGGGCCTCTAGTTATATTATAAAGTCAGATAGTAACCAAACACACACACACACACACACACACACACACACACACACACACACACACTTCGGTAAGTATAATCTAGTTAGATTTCCCTTTGTAAAAGCTAATATGTCCTGAGTGATTTATTTGTCCTTGAATTATAATTGGCAAAACATTCTTACTTATTATCATTATTAAAACTCCTAAAAATGTAGCTTTTACTTTCTCAAAAAACAAGACCAATGACTGGCTTAATTATTATTTTTTTAAATACATTTTTATTGATTTCAGAGAGGAAGGAAGAAAGAGAGAGAGAGAGAGAGAGAGAGAAACATCAATGATGAGAGAGAATCATTGATTGGCTGCCTCCTGCACGCCCCTGACTGGGGATTGAGCCTGAAACCTAGGCATGTGCCTTTGACTGGAATCGAACCCGGGACCCATCCATCCGCAGGCTGATGCTCTATCCACTGAGCCAAACTAGTTAGGGCTTAATTATTTATTTATTTAAAAGTATTATTGGATTAAGGAAGCATTTGGTAGAAAATTTCTAGCAAAATCATTCCTGTATATTCTAGCTAAATAAAATGTATTCACAAAAGTCACTTAATGTAATGTAAAGCCTCCTAGATGACAGAAAATCTGTATCAGCTTTCTGAATAATTTATTCAATAAGTGAAAAAAATTTAGATTTCTCTTCAAATATATTGTAAAGTGATATAAATGACAAAGGTACGATTATCAGATGGGTAAAAGAGAGTTGTCAGATAAAATTTTCTATGAATCAATTTATTTCCAATATTCTATTATCACTCAAATATTAATTATCCAGAGTCAAATCATTATTTTTTTAATATATATTTATTATGTTGCTTACTAAGTACTCACCAGTATGCTGGGTACAGAAGAAAAAGTTGACTAAGCTTTTGTTTATGCCTTTAAAATACTCATAGTTTAAAATAGGATTTTAATGCTTTTTTGCAAGTTTTGTACATTTCTGTTCTCTGCCTTTTGCTACCAATTCTCCTGATTTTCAGTCCTTCTCCCAGAAGATCATAGAGGGAAAGATAAGTGTTGGTGTGTCAGGTAATGAAATACCAAATTTATATCATATGCTATGTGTAAATGGAAATAATATCTTCTGTGTATCTATTCATTTTTATTAAATGCTGAAAAAAAGAGGGTGGGTTAATAAAAGAGAAAGCACCTAACCACAAGAAGTAAAAACAACTGGTTTTAGTTTAAAACAAAAGAAAAGACAAACTAATAAAAAGTCAAAACATTAAAATATGCTAGGACAGAAAGGAAGAGACTGACCTCAATATCTATCTATCATCTATCTATCTATCTATCTATCTATCTATCTATCTACCTATCATCTATCTATCTATCAATTGCTCGATTGATAGATAAATAGATATTATAGTTTTGAGTATGCACAACAGAGATTATTATTGTATTATTTATTAATTATTGTATTATTTTCCATAAGAACAACTGCAAACCTACTTTTGCCCACCCCTATATGTATGTATATGTGTGTGTGTGTGTGTGAGTGTGTGTGTGTGTTCTGAGGCAACTTGATTTTGTAAGATAAATGTTGCCCATGGGTTAGATTATTTGGACTAATTTGAAGAGCTTGGGTTTTGAAAAGTGTGAATATTAAAAAAATATATATGATGATGGAAGATTATTTTACTCTGGGTCGTGGACACACAATGCAAAATACAGATCATGTTTTATAGAAATGTACACTTGAAACCTATATAATTTTATTAACCAATGTCACCCTAATAAGTTTAAAGAAAAAAAATCAGAAATGTTGTACTTGTGTGCTTACATGTGAAATGAAGTTAAAGCTACCACACTGTTTACTAGTAGAGATACAAAGCAAAGTAAGGACAAAAAAAGAGTTTTTGATTTAAAGATTTTGACCATACATATGTATTACTTTTCATTTTGAATGATATTTATTATTAATTTTTTTTAAAATTTTGTTTTATTGCTTAAAGTATTACAAAGAGAATTACATATGTCTCCTTTACTCCCCCTTGACATTCCCCCCCCCCCCGATGTCTTGTGTC
>NW_005370134.1:287729-305489 GCF_000412655.1 Myotis brandtii
AATTCATTTATTAAGTCTAATAGTTTTTTGATGGAGTCTTTAGGGTTTTTTATGTAAAATATCATGTCATCTGCGAATGAGGACAGTTTTACTTCTTCTTTTCCAATTTGGATGCCCATTATTTCTTCTTCTTGTCTATAGTATTAAATTTTTATCATTTTCTATTCTTAATTTACTCTCTACATTGACAACTAGATTACTATGCATTATATATTCCATTAAGGATCAAAGTCTACTTATTATGAACTGATGATTATAATTTACTAAAAATACTATTTCAATGGTACTAACTTAGATCTATGTTCTCAAATTCACTTTCATTAGAGCCCTAGTCGGATTGGCTCAGTGGATAGAGGGACGGTCTGCAGACCAAAGGATCCCGGGTTTGATTCAGTCAAGGGCATGTGCCTCGGTTTCAGGCTCCTCCCTGGCCTAAGCCCTGTTCGAGGCTCATGCAGGAAGCAACCAATCAATGTGCTTCTCTCACATTGATATTTATCTCTGTCTTTACCTATCTCTTCCACTTCCTCTAAAAATCAATGGAAAAAATATCCTTGGGTGAGGATTAAAAAATAGTAATAATAAAATGATAAGGTATGTATTTCATACTTTTATATCACATTAAAAATGTTACACACTGCAATTTAGACAATGAAATTTGTTAGCAGACGGCAGTGGTAATAATTCCCCCTTACACGTGTCTTAGAAGAGAGAACTAGTTTCATTAGTAAATTAAGAGGTAGATAAAATGATAATGTGAACAAGGACTCTAACAATCCTCAGTCAGTGAAAACCATTTAATTACTTTTGGTAATGCTATTTAAAAGATACTCCACATTATAGATAAAATATATAATTTTTCTACATTGTGATGTGGCAGATCTCTTAGCATCTCTCAAAGACCCATTTTTTTCTTCACTCAGATTGTATTGAGCACCCCAGTTTCTTTAGCATTGAAATGCGGCTTTGTGCCTAGCTCTCATCAATAGAATGAGAGCCACTGTGACATGGATCACTTCCAAGGTGGTGCTTTTTGAGAACTGTGTTTGTTATGCTATGATCTTTACCCTCTTCTTTGGGAGAGAGTTAGCCAGATGATGATGAGTCCTCAGTGGCAGCAGAATCAAAGATAAAGTTGCTTGAATCTATGGAAACTTAAGTGGTGGGAAACTGCCCAGAAAACAGTAACAAGGATGTATTGGTAACAAAAGCTTAAATAATTCTAACATGGTAAAGCTACAAGCTCATACTTTAACTGTTAGTTTTTTTTAAAATCAAGAAATCAATAAAACCAAACCAAATACACCAAATAAAGGTATTGGTAGGGAAGACTGTGCAGGATAGGGCTTTAAAGTGCAATCTAAAGGCAAACTGCCTGAGATACAATTCTGGTTATTTTTCCATTTTGACACTTTGACCTTAGACTGGTCATTTAACCTCATCAACAAAATAAGCATAATACTAATATTTAAATGAGCTAATTTCAGTTATGCACTTAGAACAGTGTTTTCCAATTTGTTATTATACTAATAAATATGCTTTGAGGAGTTAAGTGCTATCTGATTGATTTGCAGAACTTTTGATCATGTTTCTTAATTTCCATTAAGTAAAACAATGTTTGCTTCAATAAACATAACATTTAACTCAAATAAAGACAAGCTTTTTTAAAATATATTTTATTGATTTTTTTACAGAGAGGAAGGGAGAGGGATAGAGAGTTAGAAACGTCAATGAGAGAGAAACATGGATCAGCTGCCTCCTGCATACCCCCTACTGGGGATGTGCCCTCAACCAAGGTACATGCCCTTGACCGGAATAGAACCTGGGACCCTTTAGTCCGCAGGCCGATGCTCTATCCACTGAGCCAAACCAGTTAGGGCTAAAGACAAGCTTTTATTTAGCATCTACATAGATTGAGTCAACATGCTAGGAAACCTATATTCTTAGAAGAAAAGATGCTGAAACTTCAGTAAGGGAGCTTAAAGTTTGATAGCTTTGTGACCTGAAGGAAGTCTTTTGCTGCATTCCATTAAGACTTGCTAAAGTATCATAATTAAAATGCAAAAGGTTAAAGACAAATAATCTTAAAAGCAGCCAAGAGAAAAGCAGTTAGTTACCTATGAGACAGCTCCCATAAAACTGTCACCTGACTTCTCAACAGAAACTTTGAGAAAGGGATTGTCAATAAATATTCAAAGTTATGAAAACAAGGACCTACAACCAAGATTACTCTACCCAGAAAAGCTATCATTTAGAATCTAATGACAGTTAAAAAACTTCCCAGGCAAGAAAAAGCTAAAGGAGTTCATCATCACCAAATCAGTATTCCACCAAATGTTAAAAAAATCTTCCTTAAGAAGAAGAAAAATTAAAAATATCAATAATAAATGGCCATAAAAAGAAGGAAATCTTACCATTTGCAACAGCATGAATGGACCAAGAGGGTATTATGCTAAGTGAAATATCCAGTCAGAGAAAGACAAATACCATATTATTTCACTTATATGTGTAATCTAAAGAACAATATAGCATGGCCAGCATGGCTCAGTGGTTGAGCATCAACTTATGAACTAGGAGGTCACAATTTGATTCCAGGTCAGGGCACATGCCTGGGTTGAGGGCTCAATCCCCGGGGGGTGGGGGGGACATGCAGGAGACAGCCAATCAGTGATTCTCTTTCATCATTGATGTTTCTATCTCTCTCTCCCTCTTCCTTCCTCTCTGAAATCAATAACAATATATTTTTAAAAATAAAGAACAATATAAATGAGCAAGCAAAACAGAAATGGTTTCATAGATACAGAGAACAGTCTGATGGTTGTTAGAGGGAAGGGGCATTGGAGGACTGAGTGAAAAAGCTGAAGTGAATGAGAAATACAGAATGGTAGTTACAAAATAGTCATGGGGCATGGGGGTGTAAAGTACAGCATAGAAAATATAGTCAATAATATTGTAACAACTATTTCAGTGTATGGTGCTAGGTGCATCCTGAAAATATCAGGGGGAACACTTTGTAAAGTATAGGATTGTCTAACCACTCTACTGTACACCTGAAACTAATCTATATATATAAAAGCCTAAACAACTGGCCGACTGTCCAGTAGCTATGATGTGCACTGACCACCAGGGGACAGACACTCAATGCAGGAGTGGAAACCACAGGCATGGAAACATGGAACAGATTGATGAATCTCAGAGGAAAAGGGGGAGGGGGGAAGGTGGGAAGAGATTACTAGAGGCCTGGTGCACAGATTCGTGCACTGGTGGGGGTCTCTTGGCCTGGCCTGTGGGGAATGGGCCAAAATCACTCTCCAACATCCCCCAAGGCTCCTGGATTGCAAGAGGGTGCAGGCCAGGCCGAGGGACCCAAAATAATATTAGTACAAAATAATATTAAATGTAAACAGTAATTGAGAAAAAATTAAAAATTTAATGCACACACACATGCACATTATAAAGGACTTGCTAAAGAAGCTCATCAACTGTCAGTCACTCATCTGATTCTTAAGCATTTTGTGTAACATGCCTCCTCTTTACCTCCCACCCCCTCTTATTTTTCTGAACTTCAATTCACTTTTGTTTACATTAATATGCCATAATTGCAACTTTATATATGTTGTACTGTTTTTGTTTACCAATGTATTCACTTTTCTGTGGTTTTTGTAACTTCATGTGGAGTTTCTGATGATAATTCTAAATAGGTATATTTTTAAATATGTTTTGTAGACTAATTATTGACTTAAAAGCTTTCCTTTGTTAAAATAGTCATTGTTGTCTCACATTAGAAAAAAATTACATATAAATATATTGGAACTTAAAATATATAATATATTATAATATACATATATTTGTTATATATATTATATATGTTGTAATATATAAATTTGATGCTAACAAATTTGTTTTTCAGCTAAGTTTAATTTGTATTGAAATCTATATTCTTTTTTTCTTTATATTGCCAGTGTATAATAGTGATTGAATATAATTTAACTATTCATTTCTCCAGAAATGCTTGTTGACTCTTCATAATAACATTCAAATTATAGAATGTTGCATTCAAAGCAGGCACTGTCTTCATAAGGTCAAAACAATATTAAACCTTCTTGAAGAAAAAGGGGAGGTACAGTATAGCTAAATCTTGGATTGTGTCAACAAGTTTCTGGATTAGAGTTGGAAAAAGTTGGGTTTGACTTCCAAAATTCCTACTTACATACCTTCGGTAAGTTTACTCAACTGAAAACAGAGGATAACAACAGCAATTTTTTAGGCTTGTTATATAGATTGCATGAGATATATTAGTTTAAATGATAATCACTAATATCATTTATCTATATAAAACCCTAATATGCAAATAAACCAAAGGGAGAATGACCTGCAGAATGACTGGTCGGTGGGCAGCGGGGCTGGCAACATGGTGGCGCCGGGCCGCCAGCCAAGGTGGGTGCTAGTGGGGGGCCCGATCGCCCAGCTGGTCACCCCATAGATTGGCCCTGATCACTGGCCAGGCCTAGGGACCCTACCCTATATATTGGGAAAAGTCTGTTAGATTTAAAAATTAAAACCTGGCAAGGCTACTCTAACACTGAAAAAACAGGATGATGCAGCGATGACATGCATGGACTCTGGCTTGCACATTTTGTGGTCAGCCCTGATTCTGACACTTATAACTGTGTGACAAAGCCAATTACTTAACTTCTCTCTGCTTCAGTTTTTCCACCCATAAGATGGGAAGATGGTACTACTGCTTCAGAAGGATCATGTTATGTCCTACTTTTTATAATCAGGGCAAAAAATGTAGCTGCCCATACAACAGCAAGATGCCTTTCACCTATGAAAAGTATGGTCACTGGTGCGTGCAGCATCTGGGATTGCAAGAGGGATGTCTGACTGCCGGTTTAGCAGTCGGACATCCCCCAAGGGGTCCCGGATTGAGAGAGGGCGCAGGCTGGGCTGAAGAACGCCCCCTCCCCATGTACGAATTTCATGCACTGAGCCTCGAGTACATATATAAACACCTAAGGAATGCACCATGCTCAGTTTAGCATTTTGGTTTGTTTTTGATGAACTGCTTCAATTGGCACATTGGCACTAGGGCTGTTTTCTTTTTCCCATTAGGACAGAGCCTCTTTCTTTTATATCAGAAAATCTCACTGTGACTAGGTCATTATTTAACCATGACAAAAGTTTGAAAATTATTAGCATGTGGGACTTGGGCCCCCACGTTTTGCTTTAGCCATTATGAGTGGTTTGTTGATGCTAATGTATGACCCCCTGTGGTGCTTTTTCCCCTTCACTCTTTGCCTTTCTCTTTTGTAATATTTCACATGTGGAGCTAGAGTGATTAATATTTTATGCAGTTGTTCTTATGTGCAGCACGATACTGCGGGTTCCATGCAACTCTCCAGTATCTCTGCTGCCACTGAAAGGTAACTAATAGCTGGAGCTGGGCCCCTCATGGCTCGGGGAGGTCTCCTGCAAAAAAGAAACAGACAATTTCTTGTCACATCATAAATTTATAAGGAGCTAATTAAAGGCTTTCTCTTGCATCTTAAACACATTCAGAGTCCCATATCACAAGGAATGATTCCTGTTTAATTACCACTGGCTTGTAAAAATGTGCTGCTCAAAGTGTATTTTAATGTCAGGCAGATTATTAGCACAAATGGAAAACTGTGCCTGGAAAATTTCCAAAGAATATAAACTTGCACCAAACTATAGGCATATATTTTTCTCTTAATTATTTGTGTAGAGAGACATATAATTTAATTTTAAAACTTTTGAAACTGTCATAAAAATTTATGACTTGATCACATTGAACTATAAAACTGAATATTCACTATGCTCTTTGCATTTTCCTCACCCGTAAGCTCTATTAATTTATTTTTCTTGCTGTTTTAGACTACTTTTAAACACAAATACATGTTCTAAATTATGCTGCTGGAAGATTTTTGGTGGATTTCTGGTGATTTACAACAAATGCTTTAGAAGCATAGGTTTTAATTCTGATTTGGGGCATTGTCAATTGTTACGAATTTTATTGGAAATGGAGCATAATAAAAATCAGATTCTAACATGATTCAGGGGAAAAAATGTTTAAAGCATCTGTTTAGATTAATCTGGAAGCAATTTACCCTGAAGAACTCTTTGATTATTCCTGTTAGATAACTTATTTGAGCTAATGTGTAATGGATAATCCATTTAAGTGCTCTTATCAGAAGCCCTGAAGTTGTTTATAGTGATCACAATAGAATACAGCTCTTCCACTGAAAGTAAGTAATCAAAATTATTAGTAACTATGAGACATGTAAAGTCATTAGATGATATAAACAAGTTTTTTTCAGCATCTGACCATTGATTATCAGATATAACTGTTTATTTGAGCAGCTACTATTGGCAGATTATAATTTACACAATAACATAAGGTTAAAATATATCTTTATGTTCATTTTAACTTTATTACTCTAATACATACATTTTTACTAAGGGAAAAATACAGAATCTATAAAATTACATTTTTTATAAAAAGCTGCTAAAAGGTAGATATGATTTTTAGAGGTAGTAAATAACTTTTTGTTTTTCTTTTTTAAAACCTATTAATCATAATGTAAAATATTTTCCATTTTAGTTAATACTAATGATAGGAAAGTAAATTTTTCAACAATTCAGGCCTTCTTTAAGTTTTACTGAGCAAAAATATCTGCCTATATTTGGAGATGGAAAATCTAGAACAACTCCCATTTTAAAGTACATTCACTTATATTTAGGAATATTTTTTCTCTCAACCTTCTTTGTGGCTCAGGTGTAGGCACATGAGTTAGGCCCTCATGCATCCACACTAGACTGATTTTCAGAACAATATAAGAAGCAGATGATATATGCAATATTTCTTCTAAACATTCAGAGACAACAGTGTTAGTGGTCCAGGTGTCCACAGAGACACATGGTGCTCATGCTAAGTAACATGATCAGTGGTGGCTTAGTTATGCTCATTCTGGGTGAGGTTTGGACATTGATCCTGGCTATGTAAATACTAGGCTTGACTCTGTATCCCCCAGAGATGTAATGAGCCACAAAACATTTTAAAATATTTTTGTCTTAAACTGGCAAGATTAGGTTTTCTTGGTGACCAAAAAGTTTGTATGTAAATTAACACTGCATCTAAAGGCGAGTAGTTAACCATATGGTGTAACCTATTACAGCTTACGTAGAATATCATCATCTTTGAAAATATTATACCCACATACCCTTCATTAATATTGACTTAAGAATATCCAAACCTGCAGAGAATGTTTACAAGAAGGTACTTTTGCTGCACTGAAGACAATTGCCTGGAAGCAAGCTCTCAAGTGCTTTCCAGAGTGACAGCTTTACAGTTTATTTTATGCATTTGGAATTAAAGAAGGAACAAAAGAAAGATTACATGAAGGTGGGACAAACAGGACTGGGACTGGGTTACAAGATGGTTAATAAGATAATGTGCTCTCTTGAGGGTGGTTATTCTTATTTCAAGGTTGTGTTAACCTACATATTCAAAAGCAAGGGAGAGGGCTTGCTTAAGACAAAAATAAACCTTATAATAAAGAAGCTATTTACTGGGGCATGATTACCTACCGTGACCTGCCCATTTAGGGATTTATGATCAGCTAAATCTGTGAGGTGACTTTCCATAGAACCCCTTTCCATCCATATTAGACACTGAAGTTCTTTCATCATATCTGCATTCTCAGTTTCATAATTCTCCTTTCAGAGATCTTTGGCAAGGCTTTTACAAATTGTACTGCTACATCTTAGCATGGATTTTTTATGACTGGTTGTGATTTGGATTGATAGAGCAGTCTAGAGAGGCCCTGAGGGCAGAGGGAATGAAATGGAAAGTAAAATTACTAAATTAGGGCCATGAAGACCCATTTCACTTCCTTCACAATTTTGCTAAAGACTTTTTGTAATCACATCATTTACCATATACTTTTCTAGGATACACATATATTTTACTAACTGTGTTTGTGTCTAATTTATATAGCCATCAGAACCCACTCATTTAAAACAATAGATACAAGATGTAATATTTTTTGCTAAAATATCTTAATCATGTAAACTTTATAACAATCTAGTGAGAGATGGGTGTTACAATTTGAAAGGAGGGGAACTCAGCATTTAGTAACTTGTCAAGGTGTAAGAATTGATAAACACTGGAGCCTAGATTCAAATCCAGGCCTCAAAATGATATGTGTTTCCACTATGTCATCTTCTGAATGGCATATATCATGATTTTATTATTCAGTATTACCTGCGGCTATTTAGACCAACAAACTCCTTAAGTTACAATGAAGTCAGTAGAAGATACATTGAATAACTTGAATTCTGGATTGTGAAGACATTTTATAGAGTCTCTAAATGCAAAGATGACCAAACTATTAGCCTAGGACGGTTCTATTTAATTAGCATTGCTTCTGTGTAATGTCAATTGTTCTCCCTTTTACTCTCAAAAGCATCTAGATTTGTACAAAAATGTATATGTTCCTTAGGGCTAATTTGTGTCCCCACAAAATTCATAGGTTGAATTTCCAACTGCCAGCACCTTAGAATGTGCCTGTATTTGGCGTTATAGTCTTTAAAGAGGTAAGTTAAAACACATTATTGTTATCTTTATGTGTCCTCAAAAGAGGAAATTTGGACACATAAAGATAACAAGAATGTGTGTGCACAGAAGAAAGGCCATGTGAGGACACAGCAAGAAGACAACCATCTGCCCTAACTGGTTTGGCTCAGTGGATAGAGCGTCCGCCTTCGGACTGAAGGGTCCCAGGTTCCATTCTGGTCAAGGGCATGTACCATGGTTGCGGGCACATCCCCAGTAGGAGTTGTGCAGGAGGCAGCTGATTGATGTTTCTCTCCCATCGATGTTTCTAAGTCTCAATCCCTCTCCCTTCTTCTCTGTTAAAAATCAATAAAATATATTAAAAAAAAAAAAAAGACAACCATCTACAAGTCAAAGAGAGAAGCCTCAGAAGAAAGCAACCCTGCTGACACCTTGGTCTTGGATTTCTAGCCTACAGATCTGTGAGAATCTAAATATTGTTGTGTCCTTCACCCAATCTCTACCATTTTGTTATGGCAGCCCTACCAAACTAATACACATATGTACGCTTATTTGATCAAAGAGAAATAGAAATGGAGATACACAGGGATGGAAATAATGGTGTGGGTTTTTTTAGTTAATGTTTTATTGTTGACAGTATTATAGATGTCCCCTATTTTTCCTCACTTCCCCCACTTCACCCAGCCCCTATCCCATCCCAGGCCTTTACCACACTATTGTCTGTGCCCATGGACTATGCATATATGCATATAAGTTCTTTATTTATCCAGAAGAAGCATGCTAATGTGTAAAAGTTTCGGCCCTTAAAACTAGTGTTCAGTATATGATAATTATTATGAACTGATGTTTGTGTGCCCACAAATTTATATGTTGAAGACTTAACTCCCAAATGTGACTATTAGATTTGAGGAGATTATTAGATTATGAGGGTGGGGCTCTCATAAATAGAATTACTGCTCTTAGAAGAGACTCCAGAGAGATGACCTCTATCTCAGCCATGGGAGGATACAGCAAGAAGGCAGCCATACACGAACCAGGAAGAAGTCTCTGTTCTTGGATTTCTCAGACTCCCTAAAGGTGAGAAATAAATGATTGTTACTTAAACCACCTGGTTTATGATATTTTTGTTGTAACAAGGCAACTGACTAAGATGACTATAATAGTTGCAAATCATTTATACATTTTTTATTCTGTTTTGTAAACTTCATGCAGAAAATAAAGTCAGCACAGTAAACATTGGATTTAAAAATAATAATCTAATACATTCAGTTAATGTATTAACATTAAGTTAAGGGGGACTATTGCATATTTTCCATTAAAACAATTTGTTTTTTAGAAATATAGAGAGTACAGGCTTACCCACATTTATGAAAAGTGCTAATTTTAATCTGCCACTTATATTTTGTTTATAAGTTCTAGAAAATGCAACCCAAACTAGTTCAATCAAAAACAAACTAACAAATGCATTGCTCATATAATTGAACAATCAAGGAATAATTTCCCCTCAGTCTTATTTAATTCAGAGACATATACTAGTACTTTCAAATGGATTTGGTTTCTTTTGTACTTCAACTTTATTTTTCTTAACATTGGCTCCTTTAATAGACTATAATTGATTACATGAAAGCTACTGACTTAGTCTGCTCAGACTGCAATAACTGAGTGGCTTAACAAAATGCCATAGACTGTGTAGCTTAAAAACAGACATTTACTTTCTCACAGTTGCAGAGACTGGAAGATCAAGATCAAGGTGCCTTGGTCAGTTTTGGGTGAGAGGGTGAGAGCTCTTTTCCTGGCTTACAGACTGCTGCCTTCTGTCTATGTCCTTACATAGTTTGAAGAAAGAGAAACTTGGTGTCTCTTTCTCTTCTTATAAGGGCACCAGCCCTATCGGATTAGGGCAGTGGTTCTCAACCTGTGGGTTGCAACCCCTTTGGGGGTCGAACGACCCTTTCACAGGGGTCGCTTAAGACCATCGGAAAACACATATATAATTACATATTGTTTTTGTGATTAATCACTATGCTTTAATTATGTTCAATTTGTAACAATGAAAATACATCCTGCATATCAGATATTTACATTATGATTCATAACAGTAGCAAAATTACAGTTATGAAGTAGCAACGAAAATAGTTTTATGGTTGTGGGTCACCACAACATGAGGAACTGTATTAAAGGGTCGCGGCATTAGGAAGGTTGAGAACCACTGGATTAGGGTGTCAACACTATGATCTCAATTAACCTTTACCATCTCTTCACAAACCCTATCTTCAAATTCAGTCACATTGGGGGTCACAGCTTTAACATATAAATTGGGGGGGGGACACAAACATTCAGTTTATAACCTTACGGCCCTGGTCTTCATAAATTCATGTCTTTCTCACAAGCAAATATAACATTCCATTTTAACAATCCAAACCCTGGGCCAGTGCTGGGAATGTCAGCACTTATAATCCCTGAATTATCTTAGGGGTCATTCTTCCCCTTTTCTTGAAGGATAACACAGGTTAGCTGCTTTTTCCATTCCATCTTGTTTTCTCTTTTCCATCTTGTTCCATTAGGCAGTGTTTCTGCTGGTATGATCCCACTTTTATTCCTGGATGCATAGTGGCTGATTAAAGTCATCCTTCAGACCCACACTAATTTTCTTCTCAAAAGCTTGGTCAGCCAACTCTAGTGTTCTCTTCAAAATGGCTTCCTAGCTTTTTTGCAACATGGATTGAGAACTTTCCAAATATTCAAGTTCTCATTCCATTTTGCTTAAAACTTTCTTATTTAATTCATGTTTCTCCTTTCACATTTTACTATAAGCAGTCAGGAGGATCCGGACTACACTTTCAATACTTTTCTTAGAAATCTCCTTAGCTAAATATCCAATTTCATGGTCCACAAGTTTTACCTTCTGCAAAAGACTAGAACACAGTTAAGCCAAGTTCTTTGCTACTTTATAACTAGGATTGCCTTTCTTCCAGTTTCCACAAAACTGTTTCTCATTTCCATCTGAGGCCTCCTCAGAAAATCCTTTAATGTCCACATTTCTACCAACAGCCCCCTTCATGAAAATCATGGGCTTTTTTTTAAGCGTACACCTCAAGACTTTTCCAGCCTCTACCCATTACCCATTTTCAAATCAACTTTCAAATTGTTAAGGTATTTGTTACCGCACTTCGCAGTACCAAAATCCATCTTGGTCAGGGTACTCCAGAGAAACAAAACCAATAGTAGAGCCCAACAGAAGTTACAGTGGTGAAGGCAATTTTTATTCTGGACAATTTCAATAAGGGAAAAGAAACCCTAGTACAAAACTGAGCTTCATTCCAAATACAACATTGATAATAAGGATGAAAAGCAGCATGGGGTTGGTAAATGGAGATTGACTCAGAGGAGACATTAAGTCTGGGAAACTTCTGCCTGAACATATCAATAATAATAAATGCGTAATATGCTAATTAGACTGGACGTCCTTCTGGACGATCTTCTGGACGAAGCTGGGGCTGTGAGGGAAGCCGGCGTCCCAGGTGCCTACCAGCGGCCGAAGGGAAGCCTGGGTTCTGGCTTCCAGAGGGAAGCCGGTGCCGGCAGCTGGGGGAAGGAAGGCCTACTCTTGCACGAATTTCATGCATCAGGCCTCTAGTATGCATATAAACACACATACATATACAGGAGCAGGAAAAACTTGGTTTACAGTTGATGTATGAAAAAATAGTACATTAATTAACAAATACTAATTCAAGAATACACTGAAGAATACACTGTGTTTTTCATACAAGTGTAAACCTATTTTTGTACACACACACGCGCACACACACATATGTGTGTGTGTGCATGTGTATATATATAGAGAGAAAGACGTACATGTAGATATAACTATAATTATAGCTATAGATACAGGTGTAAGGAGTTGGCTTGCATGATGATAGAGTCACACGGGTCCCAAGATCGGCAGATGGTAAGCTGGCGACCAGGAAGCTTCTGGCGTAGTTCCATCCCAAATGCGGCCAGCTGTGGATCCTGGAAAGGCTGATGTTTTCAGTTTGGGTCTGAAGGCAGAAAAGAAACAATCTCCCTGCTCAAGGCGAATAGATAAGAGTTCCCTTTTATCCTGGAGACAGTCATCCTCTTATGTTATTCAGGCCCTCAACTGACTGGATGCAGCCCACTTAGTTAGGGAGGGCAATCTGCTTTACTCAGTCTATAGAGTCAATGTTAATGTCACTCAGAAACACCCTCATGTACACCCAGAATGATGTCTTAGCAAATGTCAAGGCACACCATGGCTTAGGGTGATATATAAAATTAACCATCACAATGACCAAGAGGGTATTTACTGATCACTTAAAACATGTCCTGTGACTCACTCTGTTTAGATCATCTTACATTGTGTCACCATCTCTCCACTAAGCGCTACATACAAGGAGATGGATGTACATAAACCTATTGGCAAATCTGGGTTATGTTTCTTTCCTTCAGTCAATCACAGTTGTTCATATGACTCATTTTGATTCGTGACAAGGTCTTCTGCTTCATGACTAGGAATTCAGAGCAGTTGGTAGGAAAGCCACTCCAAATTGATGATATTTCCCAAAGAAATTCAGACACTTTTTCCAGAAGATGAAGAAATGTCAGGCAAAGAACACAAGTTGTTTTCCCAAATTGAAAGCTGATTATTAGAAGTTTGTAATTGGTTACCATGTATATATAAATAAATAAGATCTATCAACTCATAAGAAACCTGAATGTTGTGCTATAGTATACATTATAGAGGAATTTAAATCAGCACTAAACAACATCTACCTTGAACCCTCTATGAGCGAAGAGTCTCTTTAGTTACAATAACTCGGGACTCCAAGAATATGTCTCTCTCCCTTTTCATAGTGTTCCTTCTTTGGGATCATAAGATATTTTTCTGTTATAAAAAGATCAAGTCTAATAACTACTTCAATGTCTGGATTTGCATATAAGAAAATATCACTGTAGGTTAGGAGTTCTATATCTTTTCTCTGCCTCAATACTCTTGCTAGGTATGGCCTACTCTCTCAGTAAAAATGGCTTAGTAAGATATTAATTCTTATGTGTGTATGAAGGAATACGGTACAGAAGCATTTCCAATCAAGTCTGGCCAGCAGGACCTGCCTCCTCCCAATCCCCAGCAAACCCCGTTCCCCTCACCCATGGAAGCCTCAAACAATTATTGACAGGAGTTGGTATCAATGTCTCCCTTTTGGGGAGTGGAATGTAACTCAGACTCCAGTTCTCCACTGGTTTTCAGAATTTGCCATTGGAACTGAGTTCCACTTACCTACTAGGATATCTTGCTTAATAGCACACACTTAAGCGTCTGCCTTTTAAGAGTATCCTCGCAAAATCATGATCACCTGGAAAGTCAGAATGAGACCTTATTTGAAAATTGGTCTTTGAAGAGATCTTTAGTTAAGTATCTTGAGATGAGATTATAATGGATTAGTGTAGACCCTAAATGTGCTGAGAGTATTCTTATCGGAGTCCCTCAAAGGCAGAGACACAGGGAAGAAAGTCATGTGAAGAAAGAGGTGTGGATTGAAGGTATGCTGCCACAAACCAAGGAATGCCAGGAGCCAACAGAACCTGGAAAAGGCAAGGAAGGATTCATCATGGAACCTTGGAGCAAGTGTGGCCCTATCGACATCTTGATTTTGGAATCTGAACCCCTGAACTGTGAGAGAATACATTTCTATTATTTTAAGCCACCAAGTTTATGACTATTTGTTTTAATACTCCCTAAGAAAACTAGTACATTTCCCATCCCTGCCTCACTTCTACACTCCCTATGGAAGTTTCATGGAATCATGTTCAAAATAAACGACTTGCATTCAAATCATTGAGTTAGGGTCTCGTAACTCAAACTAAGACATTGACCAAACTATTGCGAAAAGTATTGATTTTCTGAATTTTAACGTTGTCCTCCAATTTACTGGGACTGATACAGAATAACAGATAGACCTTTTACATATCTGCACTCACTTTCTGGCATCGATGTGCTGGCTGGATGATTTACAGAATTGTAGTCCACGGGGACATATTCGAGAGCTTGTAAATAGCTCTTCCACACTTTTCCTCCTATTTCTGAAAGCCAGAAGAATGACAGTGATGGCAGTTGTGCCTCCGTTTTTGGCTGGAGCATATTCTGCCTGAGCCAGGCTTGCTGTTCTCGGAGTTTGTTTTAGAATAATAATTAATGTTGACTTGACATAAATCCAGGAGAGAGGTCCATAGACTGCCATCCATGCACAGACACGAAGGAGTAATTTCCTTTTAGTCTGTACTGTAAAAGGCACTCTTCTAAATGAGAGATAATCTTATTTTTTAATGTTTCTTTATCTATAATTTATTATAAAGTAAATTAAGTTTTCAAATACATAGATACAAATTTTTAGCAACTCATTTTCTTTCTTTCAAGTTTTTTATGTGCATTAAAGTAAATGCTCATTCACATTTTTAGTTTTATTTCATATTTTAGCTCTAACTGTAATAATTTATATATAGCACTGTGCCAATTTTAATGATTTGCTAGTATGTTTTAGTAATAGGAATTAATAAAAAAGTATACTGAAATTTTAAGTTGCACCAAAAACATAACATTTAATTCAGGGCTTTTAAAAAGCATACGTTAAAATATAGGTGAGCAAGTTTAAGTTGTGGTCAGTTTTCAGATTTTCTTATCTCATAAAACTTGCATCACTGAATCTCAAGTGTTTTCATTTAGTACTGAATGCTGCCAGAAAACATCAAGTATTTCAGTTGCTACCAAAAGGGTTGCATGTAGTATTCATTCAGCTACTAAAGAGAAAAGTCAGTAAAAAGGGTTAACTGGCTCACAGATACCTTTTCATGTAGCTCTAATTTTGGATAAAATACACTGGCTTCCTACAAGGAGAATTGATTTCTAAGCCTAGTAATCACATTACCTCATGACTCAGGTCCAGTTTTCCAGAAAAACACTCATATTCTCTTTGTTCCCTTGAAAATCATCAGCTGTCTAAACCACCCAGTGAAGTTTCCAATGGCCTATGGAGTAAGGCCTCTTCCATGTTCTCATCCCTTGACTATGGAGTATCCTACTCTTTAATTTAAGACAAGTTGCTTTGTTGGTTTTAGAAAAAGCTATGGTTCTATGGAAAATTATATATACACACACACACACACGCACACACTAGGGGCCCAGGGCACGAATTCATACACCTTGAAAGGAACTGTGGGCTGTGAGGCTACAGTAGGGACAGGGGCGGGTCTTGGCCCATACTCTGTGCTCCCGCCTGGCCCCTCCTGCCCCTGGTCCCCTGTCTGCCAGCAGCCCCACAGGGGCGGGTCTTGGCCCATACTCTGTGCCCCCACCTGCCCCTCCTGCCCCCGGTCCCCTGTCTGCCAGCAGCCCCATTCCCATGCACTGACAGCGCCTGCCCTGTTTACACCCACTGAAAGCTTAGAGCGACTGGGGCGGGTGCCAGCAGTGGGTGAGAGCAGGGCTGGTGCTGGCAATGGCTGCAAGAAGCAGCTGCTGTCCCGATCACCCCTCAGGAGCAGGAGGAGGTGGAGAGCCCTCAAGGGGCAATCAGGGCTGGCAGCCCCTGCTTGCACCCACTGATAGCGCTGAGCAATTGGGACCGGCACTGGGCACCAACAGTGGGTGTGAATGGTGGCTCTGGCACCGGCTGTGGGTGCAAGTGGGACCAGCGCCATCAGTGGGTGCAAGCGGCGGCTCTGGCACCGGTAGCAGGTGTGAGGCGGCTGCCGGCCGGATCTCCCCTCAGGAACAGGGGGAGGTGGAGAAGCCCTTAGGGGTGATAGGGCCTGGCAGCCACTTCTCCCACCCCCTGATGGCATTGAGCGATTGGGGCCAGCACCAGGCGCTGGCAGCAGGTGCGAGCGGGGCCGGCGCCAGGAGCAGGTGCAAGCACTGGGCAGGCGACAGGTGGTAGCAAAGAATTTTCAGTAACCACCAGAGGCTCTCCCTGATGGCAGCAATCAGCACCCTGCCTTGGTCTGGTGCCCCGACTCACCTATTCCACCATCCTGCCACGGCCGACACTCACCATGTTCTGCGCACGCTCTCTGGTGGTCAGCACACATCATAGTGAGTGGTTGTTCAGTTGTTTGATTGTTCCACCATTCGGTCTATTTGCATATTAGGCTTTTATTACATAGGATATATAGATATATCTACAGTATATCTATATATCCTATGTAATAAAAGCCTAGGTGACGTCACGTGATGTCATCACAAGATGGCCGCTGTGAAATTGTCAAAAGATGGCTGCCACAATATGGCCACCCCCATGTTGCAAGATGGCTGCCCCCATGTCATCACAAGATGGCCACCACAAGATGACCAGCAGGGGAAGGCAGTTGTGGGCAATCAGGCTGGCAGGAGAGGGCAGTTGAGGGGGACCAGACCGGCAGCAAAGCAGTTAGGCATCAATCAGACTGGCAGGGAAGTGGCTAGGGGCCAATCAGGCAGGCAGGCAGGTGAGCAGTTAGCAGCCAGAAGTCCAGGATTGTGAGAGGGATGTCCGACTGCCGGTTTAGGCCTGATCCACAGGGATTGGGCCTAAACCGGCAGTCGGACATCCCTCAAGGGGTCCCAGATCTGAGAGGGTGCAGACAGGACAGAGGGCCACCCCCCTCCTGTGCATGAATTTCATTCACTGGGCCTCTAATATATATATCCTGTCTAATAAAGAGGGAATATGCAAATTTACCATCACGCTGTCACAAAGATGGTGGTGCCCAGTACCCTCAGTCCTGCCAGAGTTCCCCAGTCCTTTCAGCCCTGCCATGGTGGTGGGGGGGTGGCAGGTGCATGGTGCAGCCACCCAGGGCCGGCTGGAGGCACAGGCAAGTCTCAGATGTCGGCTGCCCAGTCACCCATGGTGGGCCTGAGGTGTAGGCAAGCCTCAGATGGTGGCTGCCCAGCCACCCAGGGCCACCCGAGGCTCAGGTAACCAGGGCTGGCTGAGGCTTGTGCTGCCGACAGTGGCAGCAGCAGAGGTGTGATGGGGAGTCGCCTTCCCCTGATCGCCGGGTCTCCTCCCTCCCCTAAGGGCTCCTGGACTGTGAGAGGGGGCAGGCCGGGCTGAGGGATCCCCCCATCAGTGCATGAATTTTCGTGCACCGGGCCTCTA
>NW_005370134.1:305794-318062 GCF_000412655.1 Myotis brandtii
GCCCCCAACTGCCCTCCCCTGCAGGCCTGATTGTCCCCAACTGCCCTCTCCTGCAGGCCTGGGGCCCCCCCAACTGTCCTCCCCTGCAGGCCTGGTCCCTCCAACTGCCCTCCCCTGCAGGCCTGGTCACCTCCAACTTCCCTCCCCTGCCAGCCATCTTGTGGCAGTCATCTTTGACCACATGGGGGCAGCCATCTTGTGTGTTGGAGTGATGGTCAATTTACATATTACTCTTTTATTAGGTAGGATATATATATATATATATATATATATAGAGAGAGAGAGAGAGAGAGAGAGTATAGTATGATTCTTTAAAAAGATATATATATGTAAACTATGATTCTATAAACAAATACATATATATATATGATATTTTAACCAATTGTAAGATAAAATATATTTTTCTATTTATGTCTAATATAGAGCTCTTAAATATTTATGTGAGAATGGCAAGAAAGGAATAAAAATACACAATTTTTTAGTGTGAGGTAACTTTAAAGATACTAAATTTATGATAATTTTATGGCACATATTAAACAATTAAGTCCCTGTGTACCTACTTAATGTAATTTATCACATTTTAAATTAGTATATGGCATATTTTCTAGTTAACTGTATTTCTTTTTATCTTCTCTTTACCAATTATTACTTTTTCAATAATAAAAGATAACTATATACAAACACAAATGTTTATGATATAAATAGATTAATTAGCTGAAAATCTCAACTAGGGATTGAGTCATAGTAAAATGTTAGAATATCTCTCTCCTTTCAGCCTTTCAAAATATTTACAGCCCTAGCTGGTTTTGCTCAATGGATAGTGTCAAACTTGGACTGAAGGGTCCCAGGTTCAATTCACTTAAGGGCATGTACCTTGGTTGCAGGCTTGGTCCCCCATATGCTAGAGGCAATCAAATGATGTGTTTATTTTACATATATGTTTCTCTCTGTGTGTCTCTCCCCCTTACTTCCACACTTTCTAAAAATCAATGGGAAAATATCCTTGGGTGAGGATTAACAACAATAAAAAAATTTACAAATTTTAGGTATTAATACTTAAATAGCATTTTTGGTCATTAGAATTAAATTATTCCTTGACTTTTTGTTAGATTAACACTCTATAAAAATCTCTAGGTACCATATAAGTTCAACATGGGTTTTTAATGAGAGTTAAATTGAGGAGGACTATAAGTTATCAAATTTGTTTTTGCTTTTGTATGATCAGAAAGGTATCTTCATTCAGCCCATTCAGAGAAGTTGAATATTTTGCCCATCATCATAACCTCAAGCTGATTGTGGTGATAATGAACCATCAGGATGGGCCACTGTAAGAATTAGATAAATAAATGCAGGGACATTAATATTGAAGTTTTATAAAGAATAAGTTTAAGTCTAGAAGGGAATTCAAGGGAGTAAATTAAAATCTTACCCATAATTCTTCAAGCAATTTACTTTAGGGTCCTAGAATTCTAAAAAGTACATTTATATTTTGGCAAATGATGTAAAATGTATTCCTTAATTGTTTCTAATATTGAAAGTATTTTTACATCTATTTTTCACTCATTGAGCCTGGCCACCCCTGCAATAAACTTACTGTGATAGAAGCATAGTCTCTGTCCCACTGTAGCCACATCAACAATTTCTGCACAACATGAACAACAGTGCCCATTTTCACCTAGAATGAGGAATAAGTTTTGTTTTTTGTTTTGAAGTCAGTCACACATAGTGCTATTGATCTAAATTTGAAATGTATAACACACAAATATTTTATTTCTTTTCATTTTTTATTCAATTCGGTTTTGTCATCTTCACTCATCAATAGTCTAAATCCATACATCTTTACCTCAAAAATACCCATTAATTTTTTTAAAATATATGATATTGTACTGCATAGTTTCTCTTGCATGCTTCTTTCTTATTGTTCTGCACCGAATATTCTGTTTTTGAGTTCTGCTCATGATGATAAATGTAGATTTAGTCTATTCTTTTTTACTGCTTTATTGTTTTTCCACAATTCCACATTTTATTTATTGATTTTTTTAATTTAAAGTACATTTAAGCTTTTTTCAAGTTTGTGCTCTTTTAATCAATGCTGCAATGAATATCCTTGTGTGTATCTCTTTGTAGCTTTGCAAAATTTTCTCTAAGGCATATATATCAAAAGTGGAATCATTGGGTCATTAAAAACATTTCCTAAATGTTGTCCAGAAAATGGCTGTGCAAACTTATGTTCCTACCACCAGTGCATGAGGACTCCAGTTTCTTCATATTCTTACTACAAACTTATTAAAATTGGAATTTTGCCTTTCTGGTGGATTAAAAATTATTTCTCACTATTTTAGTAATGTGTATACACTCGTATTTACTAATGAGCTTGGGCATTTCTTATACGTGTATAAGCAATTTTAAGTATTTCTATTGTGAATTGCCTCTCAAATCATGGTATTTGCATAGATTTAAAATATTATCTAATCTTATAATATTATGCTATATTGGAACTATCTTTGACAAGTTTTTTGGTCATTTATCTGTTTATTAAGGTGTGCTTTATAGAAAATAAATCATTAATATTTATGTGATTAAAACCACATATTTCCTTTGCTCTTGCATATTTTCCATTTTAAATAAAAACAACCTTACCCATCTTAATCCTATAAAAGTATTTGTTTTACTTTAAAAATAATTATTTTTATTTTTCAATTACAGTTGACATACAACAACCCAGTGATTAGACATATGTAACTTATTAAGTGTTCACCCTGATAAATCTAGTACCCATTTTATAGCACACATACTTCTTACAATATTATTGACTATATTCCCTCTGCTGTAATTTACATTCTAATGACTATTTTGTAATTACCAATTTGTACTTCTTATTCCCTTTACCTGTTTCACTCATCTAGAAATAATCAAAATGTTCTCTTTATCTATGAGTCTGTGTTCTGCTTGTTCATTAATTTTGTTTGTTAGATTCCATATATAAGTGAAATCATATGGCATTTGCCTTTCTTTACCTGACTTACTTTACTTGGCACAATATTCTCTCAACCCATCCATGTTGTTGCAGATGGCAGTATTTCATTCATTTTTATGACTGAGTAATATTCCATTGTATATATACACCACTTCTTTATTCATTCATCTACAGATGGAACACCTAGGTTGCTTACATATTTTGGTTAATGACACAATGAATATATGGATGTATATGTCTTTTTGATGTAGTGTTTTAGGTTTCTTTGAATAAATAGGCAAAAGTGGAATTGCTGGGTTATTTGTCTCTTGTTATATAGCCTTTGTTATAAAGTCTAGTTTGCTACCTCAGTTTTTTGTTTATTTGTTTGTTTATATTTTCTTGAAATATCTTTACATTCAGTCTTTCTGTGTCTTTTGATCTTAAGTGATTCTTTTATAGACAGCATATGTAAGGGTTTGTTTTGTTACCATTCAGCCTCCATATATTTTCTGATAGGAGCATTTAATCCATTTGCATTTAAAGTAATTGGTGATAGGTATGTATTTATTGCCATTTTATTGTTCATATTTTTAATCATTTTTTCTTCTTCTTAAAGAAGACCCTTTTACATTTCATGTGCCAGTAATACTGGTTTGGCAGTGAGGAACACATTTAGGTTTTTCTTGTCTCTAAAGCTCTTTATTTGTCCTCAGATTCTAAATAACTTTTCTGGATAGAGTAATCTTAGTTGTAGGTCTTTGCTTTTCATCACTTTGAATATTTCTTGCCAATCCCTTCTGGCCTGCCAAGTTTCTGTGGAGAAATCAGCTGACAGTCTTATGGGAGCTCCCTTGTAGTAACTAATTGATTTTAAAATTATCTCTTTGTATTGCCCTAGCTGGTTTGGCTCAGTGAGTAGAGTGTTGGCCTGTGGACTGAAGAGTCCCGGGTTCAATTCTGGTCAAGGGCACATGCCCGGGTTGTGGATTCGATCCCCAGTGTGGGGCGTGCAGAAGGCAGCCAATTATGATTCTTTCTCATCATTGATGTTTCATACAAATTCTCTCATTGTCTTTAACCTTTTGCATTTTAATTATGATGTGTCTTGGTGTGGGCTTCTTCGGGTTCATCTAGTTTGGGACTCTCTGTAGTTCCAGATTTGATTGTCTATTTCCTTCACATAAAGTTAGGGAACTTTTCCATCATTATTATTTCACATAGTTTTTCAATTCCTTGTTTTCTCTCTTCTCCTACCAGCATTTCCATGATATGAATGTTGGTGTGCTTGAAGTTGTCCCAAAGGATCCTTATTCTATCCTCAATTTTTTAAAATTCTTTTTTTCTTTTTGCTGTTCTATTTCCGTACCTTCTAATTCTCTGATTTGATTTTCTGCTTCATCTATTCCACTGTTGATTCCTTATAATGTTTTCTTAATCTCAGTTAGTGTGTTCTTTCTTTCTGACATTTTAAAAAATCTTTTATATCTCCATTGTTATGTTTCCTATCTCTTTGATGATGTTCTCACTAAGTTCATCCAATTTTCCCCTAAGTTCACTAAGTATCCTTATAACCAGTGTTTTGAACTCTGGATCTGGTAGATTGCTTATCTCCATTTCCTTTAGTTCTTTTTCTGGAATTTTGTTCTGTTCTTTCACATAAGAGATATTTCTTTGTCATTTTGGTTGCCTCCTTGTGTTTGTCTCTGTATATTAGATAAAGCTGCTACATCTCCTAGGCTTACTAGGTGGGCCTCATAAAATAGGTGTCCTGTAGCATCTAGTGGCACAGCCTCTGTGTTCACCTGAGCTGGGCATTTCAGGTACAACCCTAGTGTGTCTATGTACACTCTCTTATAGTTGAGCCTTGATTGCTGTTGCCACCTATGGTAGAAATTACTCACAGATCAATTGGCTGTGAAGATTGGTTGCAACCATCGTGGAAGATCAACTGTGCTGGGACCAACCCCATGGAGCAGGACTTACTTCAGCGGGGCTTGGGTGCCCTCTGAGTGTCCCCATTCAATGTTTCAGTTGTGGAGGTGGTTGGGTGTTGCATCAATGTGGTCTGAAGCTGTCCACTAGGTCGGCTGTTACTGGGGCCTCCCAGGAGTTCCAGGCCAAGGTTAGCCATCATCTGTCCCCTGTCCCAGCCACCTGGCATGAGCTACAGAGCAATTTGCAAATGGCTGCCACTTGTGCTGGGCTTGGACATGCCCAGGAGAGGCCAAGCTGCAAACCAAAGCTGGATGCTGCTAGTGCCAGTCCCAGGGTCATTTAGCTAGAGGTATGGGGCATGTTGAGGCCAGATGCTGCTTGTTTAAGAGATTTTAGAAAGCCTGCAACATGAACCAGGGCAGGCCATCTATATGGAAAGGCCACTAGAAACAGCTTGGGTGGGCGGACCAGTTGGGTGGGATGGAGTCTCAGGAATCACCAGGGCAGGGTGGAAGTGTAGATAGGCTGATGGAAACTCAGATACGGTGCCTGCTTTCTAGCTCTGTGGGGAAAGGGGACTTCAGAAAAGGAAAAGTGGCCTCTGCTTTCACCCTCCAGCTTTCACCCTGATATCAGATAATTCATTTCCTCTCTGTATGCCCCTGGTGCCTTTTGAGCTGCTGCCCCATCACAGGAGTTCAGGGACAGTAAGTCCATGTACAGAATCTTTAAGAGAAAATGGTCTAGTACTCTATCAGCCCTCTCTTTCACACAGCTATAATCTCTGCTGGTTTTTATAGCCAGAAGTTATGGGGACTTCTCTTCCTGGAACTGGACACCTGGCTGGGGGTCCTGGTGTGGGACTGAGACCCCTTGCTTTTCAGGAGTGACCTCTACAGCCAAGATATCCCTCTGGATTCTTATCTGTCACACGTGGCTGTGGGACCACCTTGTTCTGTATCTCCACTGCTCCTGCCAATTTTCATGTGGCTCCTTCTTTATTTTCTTAGTTATAGGACTTCTGTTCAGTTACATTTCAGGCAGTTCTGAATGATGGTTGTTTTATAATTTTGATGTGGTTGTGGGTGAATGTGAGAACGGCATTTATCTATGCCACAATCTTGGCTGGAACCCTAGGTATTTTTCTTTTTATAATTCTCAATGTTCTGTTAAGTTTGTTTTCTCACTTATAGTTTATTTTTTTGAAATAATTTTATGATTTAATGTATAATTCTCTAAATAGTGAAGTAATTTTACCAATCCTAATAAACAATTCTTACCTAATTGATTGGTCCTTGCTGGGATTATTATTGAATTCCTATTAAATTTATAATCTAAATCAATGATAATTGATGCCATTTTAATGATGTTTATAAATATTCTGTTTATTTTTTAGTATACTATTTAGTCATACTTTTTGCAGCTGTGTTAAATGTTGTATATTTTCTATTAAATACCAAAAAGGAGCATTGGTGCTAATTTATTCTGTTTGTTAGATATCTAACCACCTTTCTTAATTTGGTATTTCTAATAATTTGCATATGGTATTAGGTTTTCTAGGTAAAATTATCACAGTGTCTACATTTTTGTCTCATTGCATTGTCTATATCCTCAACACTTTCTGGCAAACATGGTAGGTAATCAGCTGATACACTCCAGTTAGAGTTAACTATATCAGATCTGAATGTTTGATATTAATTCTGGACTAGATTTTAAATATTTTGAAGATTATCACAGAATGTTGTCAATCTTTATTTTTCCCAATTATAAGTAGAATGTTTTTTTTTCTAAGACCTTTCATAATAAGTAATTATTAAATGCTACCAAATGCTTTGTAACAATATGGTTTTCTGTTTTATTTTGTTTGTGGGGGACCTTACAGGGATTCACTTTTCTGATCCATTTATTCCTGGGATAAATCTTTTTTTAGTTATTATTTCAATAAAGCATTGGAAACATTTAGTTAATAGTTTAATTAAAAATATGGCTCAGTCCTGGCCAGTGTTTGCTCAGTGTTTAGAACACCAGCCCATGCACCAAAGTGTCATGGGTTTGATTCCTGGTCAAGGGCTCTTATGTGGGTTGCAGTTTTGATCCCCGGCCCCAGTTGGGGTGTGTATGGAAGGCAATCAATTGATGTGTTTCTCTCAATTGATGCTTCTCTCTTTCCCTTTCCCTCTCTCCCTCCCACTCTCTCTAAAAATCAATGGAAAATATATCCTAGGGTGAGGATTAACAACAACAAAATGACTCAGCTTTATAGGCAAGTTGATCTGTACTTTTTATTTCTATTCTGTCCTTATGAGTTTTGAATCGTGATTACATTAGTCTCATAAAATCAGTTCTTACTATCACTTATAATGGAAATAATTATTATGTATGTGGGGCGTTTACCTCATAGTAGGTATTTTTTACGCACTTCACCAATATGAATTTTGAAATTACATTATAACTCAATGCATCTTAAAATATGATAATCAAATTTCTGTTTCTTTTCCATTTTCTTTTACCAATAACCCAGTGATTTGTCACAATTACTATTACTTCCTTTTAATACAGAAGATATATCAATTAACATTTACTGAGCACTTGAAGTCTTTCAAACCTTATACATTTATTAATTCATTTATTCCCCACAACAACAGTATGAGGTAGGAATCATTATTCTAAATTTATGTGAAAAAAATGGATGGGTCTGGGCAGGGTTATGTAAGTGGAACTGGGGTTCTACTTACTGGCAAGGTGAGAAAAGCATGGCAAGGATTAAGCAGGAATTAGTAGAAAAAATAAAGTGATAGATTGTTTCCTTAACTTGCAATGGCAATTGGAAAAAAAAAAGAACAGTAAGATGATTTCTATGCTACTCACATAATTTTTAGTATTAAGTTAAACTGATTAAAATTTATGACCTGTATAGTTTTAATTAAAATACTATTAAACCTCCTGATATCATAAACACAAATTAAATGCTAAGGAATAGTCCTCTCTCATATGTATAATTCCAAGAGTGTGTAATGTTTTCTTTGTATGAAACCACTGTCAATTTATCTAATCTTTTAAAAAATATATTTTACATGTACATTTGTAAAATAGTATAAAAATACAATTGTGTAGCCTAAAAATAATTTACATATAACCCTTATTTCATGGACATTTAACATATGTTTAATGAATAAATAAAAGTTTTAACATTTATATTCTATAAATATTTTTAAAAATCATTTATATAAACATTTTTAGAAAATAAATGTGTAAGTCAATAGTTGTATGTGGTAAGCTGAATAACAGCCCCCCAAAGATGTTCATGTCCTAATCCTGAGCACACGCAGGTGTTAGTTTAAAGATGCTTGTTGGAGATGTGCTCTCTCTCCAAGGAGCACATCTGTGCCTTTCCTTGTCCCCTCTTCTTCCTCCACAGGCATGCATCGCCTGACCTCTAAGGAACTCCAGGAGACTTGCAATCAGGGGACCAATGGGCAACAGTGGCAGCTCGTCCAGGCTAACCCCCTGAACCTGTCTCCAAGGCCCCCTTTTCTCCGTCTTCCCAATGAGCCACAGCAGCCCTGCTGAGGCTCTCCTGTTGTTTCTTCTATCCTCAGCTCTTCCTTGTTTCACTCTCCCGAGCTTTAATAAATGTCCTCTCAAAATAAAAAACAAACAAAAGAGAAAATAAAAATGCTTGTTGGACAAAACATGTTGGAATGTCAACATCTCCTTGGTTTCTTTGGATTTGAGGGGATACATATTTGACATCTGGGAATACTGCTAATTCCTATCAATAAAACTACTTGAAAAAGTCCTGGAGTCTGTATGGAGACAGCGGCTTATGGAAAAAGCCTCTGAGTACTAACCAGCAATAACTGCTGGAATTTGGTTCAAAGAATTTTCATTTGAGAGCAATTACAAGCTTGCTATCAGCTATTTAGTCAAACTGCCCCAATGAATGAATGACATAAAATAATCTTGAAACCTGAAACACCCATGATGTCCTGGATGTGATGTAAAAGAAGCAGTCCAGTGGGAAGGACAGTGCTCAGACATGTTCCATAGTAATACGGAAATCATTTGTTGAGAAACATGCTACAGTTGAGGGAAGCAAAGTTGTACTTACTCAATGTATTCACAAACAAGTAGACTCTTTCCCCTAGGACCAACTTCGGAACAACCTGAAGACATGCCTAATCCTACTCTCATTTGAGTGGTAAGCTATAAATAAGTCTTGATCAACCAACCAACCAAGAGCTGCGTGGTTTATGGAAGGCAGTTCCAAGGTGAATGGATAGCATCCTGTTTGGAAGACTACCTCTTTGATTTGTTTTGTCTCACAGTGCATGCTTGTACAATTTGATTTATTTATTTATTTTTTCATAGAGGAATGCCTCTTGTGAATTCACTGCAGAATGAAAAAAAAGGAGTTAATGGCAAGTAAAGAGAGCACATAATATGCTATATAAATAAATGAGCAGGTGGATGTAAATACATATTTACATTCAAAGGCAGCCAATATAATGTACTTGGCACATTTTATGTTAACGAGGTATTTTTTGAAATTTTAAAAATGTATTGATTTCAGGATTCTGTGACATTTTTCATCTTATGTGGCATTACAAGGCTCTTTTCCAATAATTTCTAGTACTGAATAGCTGTCTGAATTAATAATTACTTTGTAGAAGCTCATGGTTGCATTCTTCTCTTTGTCATATATATCTCTGCCATCCTCTCAAATTTGGCTGCATTCAGGGGAAACCAAGCTGAATTCATTCAGGAATCACAAAACACTCTTTCCAACCATGTTATAAGGTTAAATGAAAGAGCTGCCTTTGGCAAAGGATATTTCCTGATGAGTTAAATTATACAGTTCATTAAAATAGGAAATATATAATCATGCCAACTTGATTTAACACATGGGTTATGCATTTAACCTTAGGACTGAATTATATATTCAATTGTTGCTTTTGGGTTGTTTTCACAAAGAAAATATGAATATCTAAACCTCAGAATAATACCACCTGTTGATTCATTTATTCATGAGATGAACATTTATTGAGTGTATACTATTAGAAATAATGCATGGAGAAGTTCATACTCTACTAGAGAAGAATGACTTTTAAAGTAATAAAAACATTGTGATAATTTCTATATAATGAATCTACAATATATATAAAATCCTGTAAGTGTGCAGAAGATAGGAAAAGTTATATTTTTTAGTATCTGGCCATAAATAACCTAGTTGTTTTCCTGAGGTGACCCTTCAAGTCTAAGTTTTTCTTTGTGGTGAGTACAAAAATGGACAAAGACCATCATATATGTTTTGCCCTTTTCTTTTTGTTTTTTTGTTAATCCTCACCCAATGATATTTTCCCCATTGATTTGTAGAGAGTGGAAGAGAGGGGGAGAGACAGAAAGAAACATTGATGTGAGAGAGAGGCATCGCTAGGTTGTCTCCTCTACATGAGAATTGAGCCGGCAACCAAGGTATGTACCTTTGACTGGAATTGAATTTGCGAACCATCAGTCTGCAGGCTGGTGCTCTAAACATTGAGCAAAATGGCTAGGCCTCATCTTGCCTTTTCTTAATTATTATTCTTGATAAATTTTTGTTCAACATCAATATCCTTTTCAACATAACAATCCAAGCACACACTGGCCCTCAAGACAAATTATTTTTGCCATCTTTGCTGATGTATATTAAATTCTAATATATATATATATATATGTGTGTGTGTGTGTGTGTGTGTGTGTATGTTTCATCTCAATTTAAATACACACACATATATATTAATCATACACATACAATTTATATATTTGTGTGTATATATGTGGTGTGTATGTATGCATGTTTATGCTAATTTCGAATTCAAGTCTTTGTTTATAAGTATACTAGAGGCCCAGTGCACAAAATTCATGCACTCAGGGGGGTTCCCTCAGGCTGGCCTGTGCCCACTCGCAGTCTGGGAGCCCTCAAGGGAGTTCTACTGACGGCTAAGGCCCACTCCCTATGAGGAGCGGGCCTAAGCTGTCAGTTGGACATCCTTAGCGCTGCTGCGGAGGTGGGAGAGGCTCCCACCACCGCATCTGCATTCACCATCCGTGAGCCTAGCTTCTGGCTGAGTGGTGCTCCCCCTGTGGGAGCGCACTGACCACCAGGGGGCAGTTCCTGCATTGAGCATCTGCCCCTTGGTGGTCAGTGCACATCATAGCAACCAGTCATTTGGCCATCAGGCTGAAACTGGCTCTCCAACATTCCCCGAGGGGTTGCGGATTGTGAGAGGGTGCAGGCCATGCCGAGGGACCCCACCAGTGCATGACCAGGGCCGGGGAGGAACGTGGGAGGTTGGCTAGCCGGGGAGGGACCACGGGAGGGCTCCAGGGCATGTCCAGCCCATCTCGCTCAATCCCGATCAGCCGGAACCCAGCAGCAAGCTAACCTACTGGTTGAAGTGTCTGCCCCATGGTGGTCAGTGCACATGTGCACATCAGGTGGAGCGGTTGAGCGGCCTTAGCATATCATTAGCTTATTATGCTTTGATTGGTTGAATGGCCGACCTGCCGACCAGACACTTAGCATATTAGGCTTTTATTATATAGGATGACTTAAGATAACAGCAGCACCGCTTCATTTAAATAACTTCTTTGGGACCTGCTACTTGTTTTCGATGCTATATTTTATTTCATATATTTAGAGCACTTTTTTTTCTCATAGTGAATTATATTTTACTGGCATAACTGTTACATCATTTTTTACTAGCCATTAGTGGTTTAACTCACCATGTAGACTATGAAACTGTTGTTCATAGAATAAATATTAACAGCATTTATTTTCTGTGACATTTTTATGTGAGAAATAGTGCTGCTAACATAATTACAAGATAGTCTGGAGCTGTTAATTCCACAAAGTTCATTGTGATTTCATTGGAATTCTGTGGATTATGATGATTACCAATTAATTTATGGAATGCAATGAGTTCTTCATTTTGTTTATCAAGAATTTTAAAAAGTCCACATTACAGTTTTGTGTTTTTTCAGAGATCCAGTCATCCTTTATTTTTCTATACATAGTGGCAGTGAAGGTGCTTTCTGGTTATGATGCCATCACATTTTCATTAAGAATCACAGAACAAAAAAGAAGTTGCTGGCAAAAATTATCTAATGCAAAATATGATGATATTCCTATTATTTTCATTATTTGTGTTACCTGTGAATGCATATACATACTTTGGCTGCCATTATTAATTCTAATGGGCTAAATCTGAAAAGAAAGAAACACCAATTGACCAATTGAGCTATCAGCTCAAGTGTGTATACCTTAAAATGTGTGTACATTTTTGTGGACACCCTGTATGTATATGTGTGTGTGTGTGTGTGTGTGTGTGT
>NW_005370134.1:318235-320374 GCF_000412655.1 Myotis brandtii
GGCCTGGTGCAAAAAATTTGTGCACAGGTAGGGTCCCTAGGCCTGGCAGGCGATCAGGGCTGACTGGGCCTTATCATTTTAATAGGGGCCTTCCTTCCCCTGCCTGCCGGCTGCCAGCCGGGGCCTCTGCCTTTTTTGCATGCTGCCCCCTGGTGGTAGCACACATCATAATGATCGGTCAAACTCCTGAGAGGACAATTTGCATACTAGCCTTTTATTATATAGGATCATGATTTGTTTGTAATGTTTGACATCTCAGCTGAGATATAGGAACAAGTATTTTGGTATGTTTTTCTTCACTAATACAATATCTGTTTTTATTTTTCTGAACAAAAGTTATCATAAACCATTACTTTAAGCTAATAATAAAATTAAATAATGTTAATTCCATGCATTTTTTAGAATGTTTCACAAAGCACACAATGTTCAAATTGTTATGATATTTCAATCCTAAAATATTTTATTTTGGTTACAGGTTGTATGTACCTTTAAAATTATTAGTAATTTTTATGAATGCAAAATGTATTACATTTAACATTCTTTTACTGTTTTTTCATAGAGACCAATCACATACTTTTTGATAAGTGTGAATATTATATATTTCCAAATGACAGCTGTATAAATTGTCTTTTGTGTTTTTTTTGCCCCATTTTCCCTTTGCCAGCATTTCTTTCTAATGCTTGCATATAGATTTATTTTATTAATTTGTAAGTAAGTTTCACATATTCTTTGATTCTTCCTACCATACACCTATTGGCAAAGACTCTCCTTGACAAAATTTTATTTAGCTTATCCTGAACTCATTTTCGTATTTTTCTTTTTTAAAAAACTTGGCTTTGGCTTTGGGTCCTGTCTTCAACCTGCTTAATATAGTTGTAGCAAGAATCCTAAGTCAGTTTAACAAAAATTCCCCCACTCTTGATATCAGATTGTTGGGGTCCAATCCCAGCAGGTCCAGGGGTCCCCAAAGGTGTGGACGGAGTCGGCGAAGAAGGAATGACACGGAGACAGCCTTCAGTTGATCAGCAGCCTAGCCAGGATCTCCAGCCAAGTTCTGGTCAGGATCTCCAGCGTAGTTCTGGTTCGGATCTCTAACCAAGTTCTGGTCAGGATCTCCAACCAAGTTCTGGTGCCATGTTCTCTCACTAGGTTCTCCAGCCAGGTTCTCCAGGTTCTCCAGCTAGGTTCTGTAGCTAGGTTCTCCAGCCAGGTTCTATCCAGGTTCTCCTGCCATGTTCTGTCTAGGTTCTCTAGCCAAGTTCTGTAGCCAAATTCTGTAGCCAGGTTCTGTCCAGGATCTTTTGCCATGTTCTCTCCCTAGGTTCTCTCTCTAGGTTCTGTGTTCTGTTGTCTTGTTACATCTATATTTATACCAGTTGATTTTAATCCTATCAATTTCTATTCCAAAGGTTAGGGAGTTTCTTATCTCCATTCCAGGGAGTAAAGATTATGTAGCTTAAGCGTGATTGTTCTTAGTTAAAGTGATTAACTACCCGCCTGGCACTTAGGTAAGGGGTTTTATTCCCTCCCTAACTTCAGGGAAAAATCCCTACCTGGGGAAACAACCTTTCTCGGAGAGGTGACCTTGGTTAAAACACATAGCGCTAAGGGGAGCAAACATATTAAGAACAGTATGCTATACACGCCAGGTCCCCCGAAACATATGCCGTGCAGATGTTTCTCTCCTGCAGCGACTGTGTCAAGCAGCAAGGATGGACCGGCTTCCGGCATCAGATAACTCTGGTCTGCCTTCAGCAAGAATCTTGTTAAGTCAATATATTAAGAATCCCTCTACCAGTAGTCTCTCCTCATAGTTGTTTTCCATCCACTAAACTTCTAACCCTACTCATTGTCTATAAATTCCCACTTTTCCTTGTGTCAGAGTTGAGCTTAATCTCTCTTCTAATATAATAGTCCTAATAAAGTCCTCCCTACCTTTTTAATAGGTGTCAGAATAATTTTTCCTTCTACATTATTTATCCTTATAGATATGGGTTAGTGTTTATATTTATTTCCTTATTTGAAAAACAAAACAAAACAAAAAACCTCTTACCATTGTGACCTTAAAATAATGACCACCACAAAAGTTCAATCATAGAGTCTAAAAGCATACTGAACCATAAAAATAAACCAAATGAA
>NW_005370134.1:321147-321465 GCF_000412655.1 Myotis brandtii
CCCTTCAGGGCAAACCAGCCAGCCCCCACCCATGCACCAGGCCTCTATCCTATATAATAAAAGGGTAATATGCAAATTGACTAAAGTGTACTGCACACAATGCTTGATTGACATTCCTGAACCTAATGTCTCCTAGTGTGAAAAGACTTATAGGACACTAAGCCTGATGGTTTGGGGGATTCCCAGATACTGATGCTGTATTAGTAGTTATCACATTGGGTAGGACAGTGGTCGGCAAACCGTGGCTCGCGAGCAACATGCGGCTCTTTGGCCCCTTGAGTGTGGCTCTTCCACAAAATACCACATGCGGGCACACAC